>NW_024572623.1:600000-854634 GCF_018153835.1 Drosophila eugracilis
GATGTAGGTTTATTATCTGTTTATATTTTCTCTCAGTGCAGGCTGCCATAGCTTAGGAGTGGGGAGGACCGTGCAATAAATTGGATTTGCATATTAGCACACTACCAGAAAAGGAAGCCGAGGGAAATGGAGAGGCTGCACCCTTTCATCTGGAGGAATGGGAATTCCGATGGGAAAGAACGGGTGACCACTGACCTTGTATCCTGGGGGGTTGTGGGTGCCCAACGGCCATTATGCAGAGCGTCTTAAGTACGAAATCTTGCTTAAATTGGTTATAAATCATTAAAAATATGTCCACAAACTGGGAGGGGCAGGGGCAACTGAATCCTTTGAGCTGTTTGCCGAAAGGGTTTGCAACAATTTCCAGAATTTGCGGCATTCACATGTGGGCTGGAGTTTTAGGGGGTTGGGAAATGGGCTTGTAATTCCCTTTGATTTATAAAGATAACGACGCAGTGTCGTGTTTAATTTGCAGCCCACCTTCTCCCACTGCGATATTTACATAGATAAATCCTGGCACAGGACTCTTGGCCAAATGGTCAGGCAGTCAGGCATCCGTATGACTTATGTGTCCCGGCCACAAAGTTTGGTAATTATGCATGCCCCAGACATATTACTTTCGCCATAGTTCGCTCGTTTTTGTCTTAGTCGGGCATCTTGAAAGGGGGTTGACATTTTTTAACTGACCACTTTCATTGGCACAAGGGAACGGCCAAAGTTTTGGGCCACAAACTTTGGCTTGACATGGCTAAGATAAAGATTGGGTCCAGTCCCGTGCACTGAGAAAGAAAAATGGAAGGGAAAGACCTTCCAAGAACGACTAATATTGATTTCTCCTAACATTTAACTTGTTAAGAGTTTGTTTTAAAGAAACGAGATGGATTACCTAAGAATCTTTACTAGTTTTAAGATTTATCTAGATTTCAATTTCCAAAATACGAGTATATTTAGACTTTCTGGCAGTGTCGTAACTTTGGTAATCGTCTGTTGTGTTTATTGTCTGTCCCTCTGACTTTTTATCCCCGAACAGTTCAATGGCCACAAGTATCAACTATGAATTTCCCCAGAGGGTCATTCCGTGGTGAACTTATGCACCCAGGTTGGCACTGGGGGATCGGGATCAGGATCTGAATGGAGAGCTGGATAGTTTGTTGGGAGGCCAGTCGAATAAAAAGCTGATTTGCATGCTCCTCCGCAGCCTCGGACCTCGCGCATTAAAACTAAAGAGCAGCATCAGCAGCGGGACATGAAAAAGGACCTGCAACGTGTGAGGTTAAATAGATTTAGCGTAAGGACACGGCTCAGGGAGGCATGCCCCCGCCGCCTGTCTGCCCCATGCGCAGTTATGCCGCAGACATGGCTCGCTTTTGATTTAAGCGCATTGTTTGCGTTAAATATTTGCCATGCCGGCCACGTCACCACCCTCCCTGGTTAAGCAGACCCACCTAGAGCCAGGACCCGGAGCCAAAGCCAGAGCCACAGCTGCAACCAAGAGCTTCGGGCTGAAAGGGAGTGGCCACACTCTGAGCCAGAACCACGAACGAGCTACCATTTCCCAACCTCCGAAAGTCAGCGTGACACGGGGCACTCGAGAGGAGGAAACGTTTTTGCACTGGAAGAAATATTCCAGAGAATCCTTTTTTTATGTCCTTTTAAGAGTTATAATAAGAATTCTAAATTCTAAAAATTAAACTTGAAAAAGTATTTTTTCCTCAGTGCAACATCCTTGCTAATCGGACGAAGGAGTAGCTCCCCACTCAAGGAGCCAACGTTCATCTGCGGGCTAAGAAGCGAGCAATCCTCGCCTCGTGTTTGATTTCCGCTTTCAGCTCCTTGACTCGCCTGGGCACACACATCCTTGGGCGTCTCGGGGGCGAAGAAGTCCTTTCATTCTGCCCCCGCGGCCAAACAGCTTAAACTTCACACGCAGACACGTCTGCGGGAAAGTGGAAAGTGGGTGGTACAAGCATTTTGTAGGGAACATTTTGAGGCGTGGGTTGGTCTCCTCACTCAGAAGACGCATGAAGTGCATTAGTTGCAATTGAATTTGTACATTGTGTGTGGCACTGAGGAAGGGAGCGGCAGACTCCTTTCGAGTGCAATTTTGTTGCCGAGCTGAAATTGGATTCCATATTGCCACTCAGCGAACATCGTACAGATGTGGCTATAACCCCTCTGCACCCACGCACAGCCACCGGCAAAGTTAATTAGAAAGCCGGGCAGGTACTTGGTGGCAGCTTCAAAGACGCTAATTGAACTGCCACAGCTGGACTTGAGCGGAGATTATCGAATAAGGGTATGGACTCCGTTCTCTTCCCTGTGCCCAGGTCAACAAAAACAAGAGTGATTTCAGCCCTAGGAGGCACTTAGCGGTTGGCACACATCAATCCAGACATCGATTAGCCCTTTCTATTTATAAAATGTCAATTTGTTTCGGGAATTAAAGGGTTAACTTACTAAAATAAATGGTACAGGTGGCTCCCCAAAGGTAATTATGAACAAAATCCTTCCAACCAGGAATAAGAATAGCCACACTTTTGGGTTCTTGATGATTATAAGCGACAATGGTCGCGCTTTATTGAAAGATTCTTTGTGTTCTTTGAGAGTCTGCTGGATCGAGCCGAGCCGATCGCTTATACAAAATATATATATATATTTTTAGGTATATAATTAGAAGTGTAATCGATTCGTAAGGTAGTACATAGTAAATGTTACATATTCCGTATATTATTACTTTATTATTATTATTATTATTATAAATAGAGACAAATACGCATATCATGAGTGATTTATGTATGAATGTGTTAAGTGCTAAATGTGGGGAGTACGATATATGTTTGTTTGTATGTGTGTGTGTGAGTGTGTCTAGAATTATCTTTTTTTTTAGTTTTTTTTCTTAGTTTGATGATTTAATGCCAATGATGAGTGTAGATGAATGCGGATGAGGATGTGAGTGTTGTGTATGAATGTGTGTTTGTGTGTGTTAGCTTAGAGAGAGGCTGGCAAAGGGATTATTGCTGCTGGTATCGATAGACGATATTCGATAAGCTTCTACGGGTTAGCTTTCTCCGAGTTAATATTAATTTTACATATTTTTGTTAGCTTTTTGGTTTGGTTTTTTTTCTTCTTTCGGTTGGTTTTTTGGAAGCAAAGTTGGGCTGAAACTATGGATCGAACAGAATTCGCGGTGCGGTCCTCAGACCCTGCCTGCCTATCGGCACTAATCGATCGAATTATCGATCAGCTTGCCATTTCAACTTTGTTTCGATAAAAGATCCTCTCACAATAAAAACAATTTGTACTTTCGAAAAGGGGGAGGGGCGCTTTTGCTTTCTGCTTTCTGCTTTCTCTGACTGCTTTCTCTGCTTCTAACTGACTCTCTACGTCGCTTTCTCCGCTCTCTGCCTTCTTCGCTTTCTTCGTTTGATTCGCTAGGATTTGTTTAGGGTTATCTTTTTGCATTTTGTTACATTTGTGTAGGATGCAGGAGTGCTGAGGTTCATGTTTTTTGTATCGTTCAATGTTACTTTGTAATTTCTCTCCGCTCGCTCTTCGCTTTGTATATTTGCTTTAGTTTTCAACAAGGAAATCAAAGGATGCTCGCTTTCTTTTTGCTTAGTAAGAGATACTCAATAAATATTTGCTTTTCAGGCAAAACCCAAAATGGAGGAGTGCCAGAACAGAGGCGGGGGACTTTGATGCTCTCGATAGTTATCGGTTTTGGTTTCGGTTTTTGGGCCTTCTCAAATCCCTCGTCCTGCGGCACATTTGTCTATTTTTAGCAAGTATTTTATTTGATTTCTTTTTCCATTTACATGTAATTGTATTCTTTTTTTTGTGGTTTTTGTATTTTGTTTTTGTTCAGGTCCAAAATCAAATTTGACTAATTCAAGGAATTAAAGTTTCATTGCATCTAAATAAGGTAAAGTGTACTTTGTTTAATATTATTATCTTATTATTTGCATAAATTTCCTTTTCAATAATAGAAACGAAACAAAAAACTTAAACAAAATTCCACTATGGCTCCTCTACTCCTTCTCGCTCTCTTTCTGCTTCTCTTTCTTCTCTACTTCTCTACTTCTCACTTTCTTCTGCTTTCTCCTGAGCCTCGAAGTTTGAAAGAGACGGAATACTAGTTTTAACTAAATAAACGAAATTTAACACAAAATCCTTGGCACGTTACATCCCTTTTTCGATCCTTGACAGCGGGGGCGGGGGTGATGGGCATGGCCTTGGGCCGGGCGGGGCGTGGTCAACGCCTTTACCTGAGCAGCAGAAATTCTTCTATGTGAGTAGGCGCAACCACGCCCAGCCGCGGTTTCAGGACTCCCGTCCCGCCAACCGTAAATAAAAAGGACCTTCAGGATGGCCAGTGTCAGTGTGTGTGTTGGTGTGTGTGTGTAGGTGAGTGAGTATGAGTGAGTGAGTGTGTGTGTGTAGGTGTGGGTATGAAATACTTATAACGAAACATACAAGGATCAATCTCCAATAGATTATTAAATAGTACAATGAAAACTTCATATACAATATATGCCATATATAATAGATACTCGATATTCGATACTCGATATACCATACTCGATATACGATACTCGCAGTGCGTAATGCGTAATAATGCAATAATAATAGCCAAGATCAATATACGTTAAAAGATACACATGTATAAAGTCCCTACAATATGGTACTCCTCTCTTTTCTAGCGGTTTTTTGGTATTTTTTTTTTTTTTTGAGCTGGGTTCTTGGATTCTTTGTGGGAGTTGTGGGAGTGGCAGCTTCGATATTTTTTGGCAGCGTTCTTGGTCTATATGTATATGAGTATTTATATATATATATCAATATTTTAATCGGGGAAACATTAAAAGTTCGCATTAATTTAGTTTAGTTTAGTTTACTTGACTTGGTTTAGTTTAGTTTAGTTGAGATTGCATGCATTTTGATGTATGTGTGGTATTTGCTTAGGTATTTAGTTGGTATTTTCATCATATTTCTTTGCCTTTGTATAATAAATTGCTCTTGAATTTTACTATTAAAATTTCTCATAACTCGCCATTAAAAAATGCTCGTTTCGTTTTGCTTTTTCGTTTTTTTGTTTTTTGTTTTACTTTTTTTGGTTTTAAGTTTTTGTTTTTTTTTTGTGGAGTGTATAAGTGATTTTTTTCATAATATTTTCGTTAGTTTTCCTTTTGGTTTTGGTTTTTGTTTCGTCATTTAACATTTATATGTATATTTGTATTTGTAAGAATTAAACTAGAAAAATTCTAATCTGAGGTAATTATTCCATTAATTTGTATTCGTGTGTGTGTGAGTGTGTGTGTGTTAAGAGAGTGAGTATAATGATGGCTCCGCATTTTCCGGGCTGTTTTCCCCAGAAAATGCGGTTAGTTGGGAAGCGTGCTTAGCCTAGAGCTTAGAGTACTATGCCTGTGAGTCCTTAGGGGACCCGAAGCGTTTCTACTTAGCGAGTGTGATTAACTTTCGATTTCTTTGAGGCAGCCACAAAAATGTCTCTTTTGGTTAATTTTGATTAACTTAGGGAAATCTTCGTCTCGAATGGCGGCGATTGTGTAAATCTCACAGTCACAGTTATGAGTTATCGAAAAGTGCATGATTGTTACGTTTCCTAACCAGATGTGATGCTCAGACTCATGTGTCTGATTTTGTTTTTTGGGGAGAAGAACTAAACCTAAGCTTACAGAAGTACTCGTACAATATCCAAAATAGACGATCGAATTCGATTCCTATGCGAATTTTACAAATTTCAAGCCAAAAAATATACCACATATGATTTTCTTAAATTTCATTTGATTTCAGATCTCGTTCATCTTTAATGCGCTCACAGTTGGTGTTCCGAATCCGAATTTACGAATTATCGAATCTAAGTATATAATCCTTAATCTCTTTCGAACTTAAGTGCTAAGCCAATGCTCACAGATGTTGAGTTTCCTTCGCGTTTCAATCTCTCAATTTCAATTTCAAATTCAAATTCAAATTCAATTTCGATTTTGCAATTACCAATTAAATATCACATATCGGGGAGCTCTTTTCAATCGGAAATCAAGTGAATCCAAATGCAAATCCAAACGAAAAAGTCTTGCAAAATGATTGTTAATGATGCCAATTGTAGTGCTTATCAACTATTTTGTGGCTGTCCTGTGTTATCATTCTCTTAACCTAAATGATTCGATTTGAATGATTTGATGATTTGCTTTGGTGTTGTCTTCTTGCGCGTGACTATAGCTACTATATATGTGTGTATATCCCTAAGATAATGGAATGCGATGATACGAATGGGGTCCTGAGTCTGTGGCAGTGTGTCTCTCAGTGTGTGTGTGTAGTAAGTGTTTGTGTGTGTGTGTGTGTGATGACTGACGTGACTGGAGATGATATCATATGTCATGGAGATGGAGTTAATGATTACTACTCGTAATACGTATTCAAATTTACACTGAAAGTCCTTCATCTCTGCTGCTAAATCCTCATCTTTTCTCTTCTCTTCTTTTACCATTTTCAATCTTCAAAGTTCTATCATCAGTTATCGATCATTGACTATCGATGTTAGATTTTTTTTGTTTTTGGTTCTGCATCTGAGGTATTGTCGGGTGCTAAAGAGCCACACACTCGGCTACAAACGTTTCAACAATGAGGTAGAAAGTTCTGTTTGCTTTTGTTGCTTCGTAGTTAGTCTCTGTGTTCGCTGGAAGTCCTTGAATTCTTGATTAGTTCGCATACCTGAATTGCCTGGATGTTCTATATAGTACTTATGCATTATTCATCTTGTTTGCTTGCTTGCTTGGAGTTTGTTTTTCAGTCAGTCAGTCTTGGATCACAATTTCAAATATCGACACACACGCGCACAGGATCAGTCCTTCGGTTATCGGCTATCGCTTATCGCTTATCGCTCCTCTCTTATCACTATCAAGCTTAAGCTATATACTATGGTTCTAGTCTAGGGTAATACATGATCCTACAGAGAACAAAACACAACATCGAGGGTTATAAGTTAAAAACGAACTGTGGGCACGGCTAAAACCTAAGTACAACACATAGACACGACTTGGACTGGTGACTTATAGCGAAATAAATGGCAACGATTGTTCGACAATTCATACTCCACATCAGCACGAGTGCGCCTCAAAAAAGATATATAATCTATATATTCATGTAGATATAGTGTAGTGTGTGTGTGTGTGTGTGTGTGGTAGTGTTTCCTACTATATAATCTATTAGCTAAATCAAAAAGCCCAGAGGCGGCGAGTTGGGGCTCTTGCAGTTTCCGCAGATTGGCTGCCTTTTTTGGGCCTTCGCTCGTATTGCTTGCTCAACACTCCAGTTTTCGGTAGGTCATCCACCAGTAGGTGGTGGTCACCTACGCCTAGTAATAATGGATCTGCAGGGACCCAAAGATCAAAGATCAAAGATCAACCGACTGTTGGTCCACTTAACCAGCGGTTCGTCACACATCGGTTCTCTACTGCTCGCACTCTCTGCTGCTGCTTCTTAAATCCTATATATAACTCTAGGGATAATTCCAATACAATAGCAAAGATACGAATTATAGTAAGTAAATCAAATTCGTTTCTAGCAAAACCTGTGCAAAATGCCGAAAAATGCAACTAAAGTTTCCTCGGGGATCGTATATGTATCTTCTTGACTTGCTACCATATATATATACTATACTATATATATAGAATAAACTTAGTTCCTAAACAAAGTGCAGCCCATTTGGGACGAGGTCGACGTGGGCGACCTCAAGCGAACTTAGGTTGGTTTTTCAAATTCAAAAAAGAAAGTAGAGGGGGAAACCTGGGATAGGTATTACAATAGGTTAATTAGGAATTACGAAGAATTGATTTAAGGTTTGTACTTTGGCATGAAATCTTCAACTTAACGAGAACAAACGTGAACAAAAATTCGACTACAACATGGACCAACCATCATCTCATCTTAATCCTCACATTTTCATCTGCTCAGCTCAGCTTTCTCTGCGCTTTCAACTCAAAATTCAACTAAGAAATTGATTTAGTGCATCAGGGGACGCAGGTAACTCAGTAAGCAAGTTGGCTAAAGAACAACGGAAAGCTAAGGGGGACTGGGAGTTTAGGGTTATATAATCCAAAATTTGGGGCTCTAATCAAATCGTACTTCTTCGCGTACAATCTAAGCTATCTGTTTTAAAAGCTGCGATTAACATGTTCCTACGTCGAGTAAAGTATATATAATATGTACTTGTGTAACTAAGACTCTAGCGTTGTGACTAAACTGAGGTAGCTGCTAAACTAAGTCGCGATCGAAGGAAACTGGATAGGCAGTTCTAGGTAGTTCCCCACCAGATACTAAGCAATACATTTCGGTAAAGGTTCCTGCTCCTTCTAGTCGGCAGTTTCTCGTCCGGCATTTAGTTTTTTGTTTATCTCCCATTTTTATGGGCTTTATCAATGCAGTTGCAACCGAAAAAAAAGAGAACGAAAAACACAAGGGGGTTGGGTTGAAATAAAACCAAATGGAAATTATTAAAAATATTTCATTTAATCATTTGAAAATTCAACAAAAATTCAATATTAATTGTAGTAATAATAATAGCAGAAAGTAATGTAATTTTTGTCCTTTTTTTTTTTTTTTTTTTTTTTTTTTATTGATATAGAATTAAATTTATTTAGTTTTCCACACGGGGAGCATGGAGTACGAATAATAATAATAAAAATCAACTAAAATATTCAACTAAATTACATTAAAAGTAGACATTCAAGTTGAATTGCCAAAATGTGTAGGAGAGGAGGAGCGTAGGGGGGATTAAACACTGGGCGAGGGATTGATTCCTTTTCGGGGGGAGGTTCCTTAGGGTCTTGTGTATATAACATAAAAAGGTACAAAGTATACATATATTACACATTACGAATTAGGCATAAACAAAAGTGTGCTAAGTGTGTATTGTAAAATTAAACAAAAATTACATTCGGGGGTGGCAAAATAAAATCAATCTATAAATTTGGTACATAGGATAAGGATTGGGGAATTGGGGTTACAAAGTGGGGGATCAGGATTATAATTTGGGAAATATCTGCTGCGCCATATTGCCTTGGCCTTAAAGGGGGGGAAAATCAGAGGTTGAATCGCGGTTGAAAGTGCCTAAACTTCACCAATTTGTACATTTCGTCATCAGATGATCTGAGAGAGCTCGGAGGGAGCCATCAAAAATTGGTTTTTAAGAATTTCGGTTAAAGTTTAAACATTTTGCTGCTGCTTTTTTGGGTTCTACACGGGTTTTGGCAGGTTCCATAAACTGAAGAAAGTTGAAATCATGGGGGAGGTAAGGGAGGCGCGCAAATATTTCATTTGTTTAACATAAAAATATAATAAGTGCTTCTCGCTTCTTGAGTACAAATTATGAACTAAACAAAAACTGCTTTTAATTGTTTATAAATTGATTACTTGATTTAAACGTACATGTTTTGTTTTTCGCTTTACTTTGCCTTGATTTATCATAGTTTAATATGCATTTAGAAAACATTGTTAATTGTTATTTCGTTATTCGTTATTTGTTATTTGTTATTTCGTTATTTGTTATTGATTTTTGCTAAGGAGGTAATATAAATTACATTTTAATGTGTTTTACTCTCTCGCTCAAACGCCATCTCTCTTGCTTGCTCTTACTTAAAGACTCCTACTAAGTTTTATTCATTTGTTAGTTTGTTGTGATCGATCGGAAGTCTGACTATTTCTGTTTTTAGGGGTTGCTCTCTATATATGCGATTCTTCTTGGTGGCTGAGGTGGGCATAAGTTTGTGGTTTTTACTTTATCATTTCCATCGACTGGACGCGATCGAGGCTTCGTCCTAGCACATTTAACTAAAACAAACACTGAATCAAACTAAAACACGGGCTGACTTACGTAGTAGTTGGTGGTGCGGGTGCTGCTTTAGCTTGCATAGAACTTATTACCAATATATAATTTGTAGTGTAGTGTAGTGTATGTAGTGTAGTGTAGTGAAGGGCTAAAGGTTACTCCAATTAAATATCTATATAACTATATGCTGTATCTCTCTGTGTGTGTGTGTTCGTGTGGGTTTTGTTTTGCCTATAAATAAGTTCACTTCCTCTCCTTCCTCCTGCGCGTACACGTATTAGATTAGATTAAAACCTTAAATTTAGACGAAAATTATATATAAACTGTGCCAAACTTATATATAATCCTCTCAAGTAAATGCCAAAAAGTGTCGTTTCTATCAATTTAGATTTTTAGGTTTTAGGTTTTAGGTTTTTAGGTTTAAAGGTTAGGCTTTATAGGGTATGTACTTATTAAACTTAACGGTAGTTCTATATAAGTAGGCATGACGATGACGTCTCGTTGCCGTAGCTTTTGTATACAAAAAAATTTACTATCACTCAGTTTGTCCCTTCATGCGTTCTGAAAAAAATGTTTATGTCGTTAATTAACGTGTATTATTTGGTATGTAAATGGCGGCAATGCTAAATGCCCAAAAGGAGGCCTTCGATTTGTGATTACTGGAAAAAAAAACTGCAGCACATGCAAGGCTAAGATCCCTTTCCTGATCCCCAGGTTTACGCATTTCAAGCAGATCCCTCACCAAAAGTCACCAAAAAGGGGGTTAAAAGGGGTTCATAGGGTTGGCTTTCAGGGAGGGGGGAACTCACAGATATTTGAGAAGGGTTTTGAATTCTTTTTGAAAAAATTCCAGGCAATGCCTTGATCGAAACACAGGATTACAGATTATCACTTTTCTGAAAACTTTTCAAAATAATCAAAAATGAAAAACAGAGAATATCACCTTTTCGGGGTTTTTAATTTTTTCTCAAAAATCTTCATCCTTTGCAAGGGCTTTTCACAGGGGTTTGAGCAAATCTCGGGTCGTCACAGTTTGGCTGTCTTTGGGGGAGGCAATTTTGGTGCTGGGGTGGTGGTTTAGACATTTTCTGAAAATGTTTGTTTTCAACTCAATTTCACAAGGGATTAGATGGGGCCTGGCCTAGTCACAATTTCGTGGGGTTTTAGAATTTTTCATAAAAATTTCGTTCCTTACGAACACTCACAGTGAAGGTTTTCCAAGAAGTGCCGAGTCTTCCCACCAATATCTGTTTTTCCGGAGGGGAAAACCTTTTGGCGAAGTCACGACACTCCGTTCACAGATGATTTGACGAAACTTACGGGGTCTACGTTTTAAGGTTCGTATCGAACACGAAGGTTTAAGGGGGAAAGGGGGCGTTATATAACACAGTTCCTGCTGATCGGTTTTTGGGTTTAGGCTGCCTAAACACTTTCTCACAGAGGGGGAATATCAAAAGGGTTTTACTTTTAATTTCATTAAAATTTCTCACAATTTGAAAATGGAAAAGTATAAGAACCGAAGAGGAAAAATCTAACACAGTTTCTGCTGATCTGGTTTAAGGTTTAGCTGGCCTAAACTTCTACTCACAGAAGGGTTAATATCAGTTGGGTTTTGTTTTTAATTTCATTAAAAATTTCACAGAGTTTGAAAATGGAAAAGAGAAATAACCGAAAATTTAAGACTCTCACAGATGGGGCAATATCAAAAGGGTTTTACTTTCAATTTCATCAAAATTTTCACAGAAAGGGAAAGTGGTTTTTATAAGCTTTAGGTTACCTAAAGTCCTTTCACAGTTGGGGTCATATCAAGAGGGTTTTAATTTCAATTTTATTCAAATTTTCACAGGGTGTTCTGAAGAAAAGAAACTAAACAGGGAAAGGGGAAACTAGGATTTGGAGGTGTGAAAAATCGATCACAGGTTTGGGTGATGGAGTTTCCTAAACTATCTTTGACAGATGGAGGGGGTGGCATATCAATTGGGTTTTTCTTTTAATTTGATTAAAATTTCACATTCGAGTTGGGTAAAGAGAGGATAAGGAGAAGGACTTTTCCCCCCAAGTTTTGGTGACTTTTCTTAGCACGGAATAAACACAAAACAGGAAACATTGAACCGCTCTATAAATTGTTGGATGTTTGCTTGCATACCATATTTAAAATTTAGAAAAATCGTCCTTAACCCTACTAAACCTATCGATAGTGAGTGCCTGCAGGTGAGTTAGCTTCCACTGCGGCCTCCTCACTCTACCTTTAGAGATCCATCACATACGGCTGCTCTGCTAGTTAAGACAAAGAGGAGAACCCTAGACATATACAAGAAGATCGCTAAACCTAACCTTAAACTTACTAATTAATGATCACGCTGCGCCGAAAGTAGTTGTATTATATTTTGGTTTTTTTTTTCTTTTTGTTTTTCAAGGACTTAACTAAGAGTTTAGGGGGAGCGTGGGTGGGGATGGGCTGCTTGAAGTACTCCTGAAAGAAGGGTCGAACTCTTGTTGCATGTGCCGCCCCTGGCTGCTATGTGTGTGTGAGTGGGTGGGTGGGTGGTTTGGGTTTTGCTTTAAGGACCTAACTGAACTGGAGAGAGAGAGAGTGTTGGAAACTTAATCGGTTCTAGAGGTTCTCGTTCCGCTTACTAAAACTAGGAATAATTACCAATCGCTTAGGTAAAGATGTGCAACTTATCGATTAGGTTGTTGTTTTTGTTTTAAATTTAGGTTTGTAATTTTAGGTTTCATAAATTGTAGCAAATGTTTCATGTTCTCCCCTACTCTGCGCTTCTCTTACGCTCTCTTACGCACTCATACGCTCTCTTACGCTCGCTTACACTCTCCTACTCTACTCTTATTATCCTTCTTCTTCTTCTTCTCTTTTGCTTTTCATTTTGTTTTTGTTTTCATTTTTGTTTTTGTATTATTGAGCAGCACAGCAATTATCATGATTTGTTTAAACAATTTAATGCCCTGCCTTCAATTTTTGCTAAATAAAACTTTTCCCTTTCTTCGTGATGTAAATGTTACTTCTCTTTCTCCTCCTTCTTTCTCCCTCTTTTTTTTTTTGTGTTTTACATTTCGTTTTTGTTTTTTTTTTTGGTAAAATGTATAAAAAAATTTGCTTTAAAAAATAAAACTAAAAATTGCTTTTGCTTTCGTTTAGGTAGGTGTGTAAAAACAAAGAACTAAAAAAAACTCAACAAAAATAACAAGAAATTGTTTTTAGTTTGCATTGTTTTCTCTCGGTTTTAGATGTGCTTGTGTGTGTGTGTGTGTGATTGATATAAAAAATCAAATGATTTTAAAAACTAAAACTTTCGGTCCGACTTTCTCCTCCTTCCTGCTTACTCTCTTTTAACTTTTCCCTTTTGTTTTTTCAATTTAGCTAGAGTAACAAATGGTGCAGGCTGCGGGTGGGTCCTCCTCCTGGTCCTTAGTTCATGTTGAGATAGTCGTTGAAGAGCTGCATGCAGGCAGCTGCCCCGCCGGTAGGCTCCTCGTTGTACAGCTGGCTGGCGTACTCGGGGAATCTCCAGATGTTGGCCGCTTCCAGGAGTTCCCCTGCTGACGAGGACGAGTTCGAGCTGACGTCGGAGGCATCGGCTTTGGCCTGCTGGCTGCTGGTGTTGTCCTGGCTGATGCTCAGGTTGCACAGGAGATCGGTGAAGATGTCGTGGCTGCTGGCCGGTGTCCTTTGGCCTGCGGATCCTGGCAGTTCCCAGATATTGGGCTTGCCATAGTGCGAGCCACTCCAGCCGTTCGACGAGGAACTGGAACTGGTCAACGAGGCTGTGGGCGAGGCTGCATGTGGCAGTTGCTGTTGCACCTGCTGCTGCTGCTGTTGCTGTTGCAACTCCTTGAATCCATCCCTGAGTGTTGCAGCATTCTGTGGCGAACTCTGTGCCGCCCACAACATCATCTTGGAGCTATCGTTGCCATGACTGCTGGCCGTCGGGCTCAGCGAGGGCTGCGAACCGCTGCCCGAGGAGCAACCGCTGCTGCTGCTGGAGCAGCCCCACAACGCCGAGATGGCATCGCTTTGGCCCCAAGTGGGTTGCATTTTGCTGCCTGGATTGCTGGCTGAATTATGGCTAATGATTAAGTTACTAATACTGCTGCTGCTGCTGCTGCTGTTGTTGTTGCTGTTGCTGTTGCTGTTTGTGTTGGTTAATAGGAGGCCCTCGAGTCCTTTCTGTGTTGCATGTTGCTGCTGTGGCTGCTGGCGCTGTTGCTGTTGCTGCTGCTGCTGCTGCTGTTTCTGCTGCTGCTGGTATTTGCTCATCACATCTGCCATGTCCATCATGTTCATGGTTTTATGTGGCTGCTCTGGGAAGTTGGCCCTCTGAAAAGAGCTGACCGCAGGCTGATGTTGCTGCTGCTGCTGCTGCTGTTGTTGTGACTGTTTCTGTTGTATCTGCTGCTGCTGCTGTTGCTGTTGCTGCTGTTGTTGTGGTTGCTGCTGCTGTCGCACCTGCTGCTGATGCTGCTGGGCATGCGGATGAGCCCCAATCAAGTCCGGATTAATTTGCTGCTGCAGCGGTGCCGAGTAATCGATGGCGGCATTGTAGAGGGGCTGCTTCGGTGGCTGCTTCTGCGTGATGGAGTTGCTGCAGCCGGAGGCCGTTGGAGCGCCCTGGGCATTTGGCACCTGAGTGGCGGTGGCACCTGTTCCCACGGGCGACTCCAACGGGGCCTCATGTTATGCGAGCGTCGGCAGCCGTGTCGCCGGGCTCTTGGCGTAGCAGAAGCTCAAAGGCTTGACGAAGTGCGTGTCCTGGGTGTTGCAATACGGACAGGTCACCCCGTGCGAGTAGTCACTGTAGAAGCTCAGCCTTTGCTGCGGATGCATCAGCATCTTGAAGCAGTTATTGCACTGTAAAGGTAAAAAAGGAAACGGAAAATGGGGAACATTACAAAGATTTTCATGCAAGTTATATAGGATTATCCGTAAAATACATTCTTAAACTGATTTAATATCAAAATTATTAAGCTAAAAACTCACCTTGAACCTCTCGGAGCAGCAGGGCATGGCCGCAAAGATGTCGTAGGCGTACATGGTGCCCAGGACCAGGCTGGAGCCATCCCAGGGCTCCTTGCAGAATCTGCAAACGGAGCAGAAAGCGAAAAATTATCATTTTAGAAATTCATAACTTGCAACCACATTGCCCCTTTGATGATGATGCTCACCTGCAGTTGATGACGCGGCTGCTGGAGGTACCGTCCAAGCAGCTCATGCAGACACAGGTCAAGTAGAGAGTGCGTCCCTCGTATTTAACCTGGAAAAAGAAAGGAAAGAGGATGAAGTCAGGGGTGTGAGAGAGCGGAAGCGGTGAAAAAAGGTGCAGACAAAAGGACAAAAAGGGGCAGGCGGCACCAGCCGCATAATTCAAACAGGAGCCCAGGGGCCAGGGCCACCACCAGGCCCCAGACACGCCAACAATGAGAAATTATGGCAGGAAAAAGAATGAATGGCAAGGGCGACTCCCAAGCCCCTGGATACTCTCTGTGGGTAAGTTTGGGCTTGCAGAAGGGTTATAAATGGATATTGTTTGGCTAATAAAGTTCAAATATGGTTATATAATCTTGATTTTTAAGAGTTTTCAGCTAGTTTATGGTTCAGCCTCTTAAAGACCCCAAGAAAATAATGAGTAATCCCTTAAAACGTAGGCAAACAGCCTGCCAAAGATCCTTTTTTACACAGTTTTCTATACTAACAAACCTACAAAGGATTTCTATGCATTCTTTCCTTTTCCAAATACCCTTTCAAAGGCAGGCAAATAAACCGCCAGTTGGCAAACGGCTGCCTTTGTTAGGGTATCAACTTTCCGCTTTTGTCAAAGGGCGAGGAAGCGCGGGGCTTTCCCAGGGACCCAAAGCGCATTCTTGCATGCCTGACAAAAGGCCAAGAAAGCGGAGGGTAGGGCGGGGAGTAGAGCAGCAGAACTGCCATTGCGACGCGACATAATAATTTCAAATAAAATGCAAAATGCATAAACTTGGCCAGGAGATGGCTGCCGCCGCCCACGAACAGAAGACCCCAGAGCCAGAGTCAAAGTCAAGGGAGAGGAGGGAGAGCTGGCAGCCACATACAAAGGAGCCAATTCCAATTGCTGCAGCGGCAGCTGGCAATGAATTATAAATCCAGGCTTAATTTAAAGCCCCAGAAGTTGAGGGGGCAGAGGAGAGGCCAACAGCGAGACTGACAGGCACAGCTAGGGAAAGCCATGAAAGCAGGGTAGGGTAACCAGGGAAAATGTAAAGCCCATGGAGGCGTAGGTCGTGCGTGCAGTTCCTCTCCAACCAGAATGTGAAATGCAAACTGCAAACTGCAAGCTGCAGTTTTTCCCCGCCCTCTTCTTTGGGCGCTGGCGTAATTACGCTGACTTAAATGGGTCATAAATTGCGGGGTCTGTCTGTCCCCAGAAAAACGGCAGAAGGATGGTAATGGGAGTGGCAAACGGTCGGAGGCGACTCGAAGTGGAGGTACCTCTGGAGTAGTTCGCCCGCTAATTGCAGCTGAAAGTTCTCGGGGGCACGTGGGCGAGTGAAAGCTGCGTGGTCGTGGGTGTGCAAGAGCCATGTGCCATGCCACATTTGACGTTTAATAAATGATGAGTACACAGAGAGAAATTTTAAACTAAAGATGGATAGCTATCTACGTTACTCACCTCGATGCAGCCGCTGGAATGCTGCTTGGGACTCAGGAAGAAGGAGCCATCGACCAGGGGATAACGATCGAAGACCAGCAGCGGCTCCTCGCACAGAATGCAGGCCACCCGGCTCATCTGGGATTGAGCCAACGAGGAGAGGATGAAGAGGCGCGTCTCATCGTTGCCGTGGTTGCCCTCGTCCTCGATCTGGAAGTAAATTTAACAGAATAAAGGTAATGAGTTTGGATTGATGAAACAGAGTAGAAAAGATAGTAAAAGTGACTGGAAAATGGGATTGGAATATAGCTTAAGTTTTTAATAATAATTCAATTTTCCCCACAAAACGCAATATCCAAATTATAGAAAGTTCGTTTACCCTAGACCACTGTTCCCAGCGCCACCAACTGGAAGGTGGTGTCCAATGAGCCAATGAACATTGCCAATATATGTCTGCCGAGGGACTAAACGAAGCAACCAGCCAGCGTCTAAGCGCCAACAAATGAACCATAAAATCCAAACGTGCCAGGGAAAACAGAGCGGGCGACTCTCCTCGTGTTGTCTAAGCCAAAGTGGCTAACACGTTGCCCAAATTGAATGCACACAAAACACACAGCTAGCTAGCCAGGTGCTGGCTGCTGGTGTATATAGAGCCAAGTTAAGTCAGCCAGTCAGCCAGTCAGCTAGTCCAGGCCAATTCCCAAATCGATAATCAATATGGCGAGCCGGCAGATGGACCCACACTTCCACTCCTCAACCAGCTGGTAATAAAGCCGTCAAAAAGGCAAAAGGTGTTGAAAGGATCTACGAAATATGGCTAAGGTGGGAATAGTTTGAGCCATCGCCAATCAGAGCCAACTAACCCATTGATGAGGGAATATTTGTGACTCTGTTTGGGTAATTGACGATGGTCCGAGGTCCGAGGTCTGAGGTCCGAGGTCTGGCACCTGACCAGACGGAATAACAGCACTCAGACATGGATATATATATATACCAAACTGAAGAGTGGGTTATAGCCAGGTTGAATAATTTAGTGGAATGACATTGGAATGCTTCGGAATTAAGGCAAAGGACACGTAGAACCAATCAATTGCAGGGCCGAGGAATGTCTTTCTGGGACAGGTTTAATGCACTTTTAATATGGCCCAAAGAGAGAGAGAGAGAGCTGGAAGGGGGCAAAGCGCTTAAACTCTTGCCAATATTTGCACAGAACTTTTGTTCTCTTCTTCAAGGGAGTTGACACTCACCGCCCCGCCCCCCACTCCCTACTCAAGCTAAATAATCAACAAATTAATATTTGCACGGGGCCCACATTGCAATGTTTGTTTGCCAACTTCTTGGGGGCCAGGCCGGAGAGCTCATAAATCTTGGCAACAATAAAATCAACTCCCAACATTGTTGCAGAACAACGGATTCGATTAATGAATGTTTGCCTGCCGAAAAGTGGAAATGGAAAGGGGCGGGAAAATTCCCTGCGTAAGCGATACAAGCGAGGCACAATTTTCACTCATTAAACAAAAGAAAACTCCTCTCGCAAGCGGCGGAAAATCTCGGGGGGGTGAGTTGCTAAAGCAATTAAGTTGATTGCTCAAGGAGAATGCATGTATCTGTGGGTGAGTGGTGCTCGTCTGGGATTACGGACAATAACAATAACCCAGATAGCAGGAGCAACTGCAGCAATAATCTGCTCTCCTCTATCGCCTTGAATATGGCCAAAAAAGTGGAATAAAAAGGATGCAGACGCACATGTATCGCACATTCCATCAAAACGTTGGCCTGCCATTCGCAGTTTTTCTTAAGGATTTTCTTACACTGCGGGAAATGACTTATAGTTCTTCCTATTTTTATCAAATATTATATATTATTAGTAATAGGAAGTATAAAGGCTTTAAGTCAGAAGCTTACTAGAGAGAAGGGCCAATATTAACCAATATTTCCCTGATTTTCCTCTCTGTTGTAGCCATAAATATTTCCCATTTCCCAACCAGCTACGTGACGATTTGCTAATTTCATCTCTGCCAGCAGTTGAGTTCTTCTGAGATGACGGTCGTTGGCCAAAAACAGAGAATGAACTCAGGCGGGGCCAAAGGATTGCGGGCTCCAACCTCTCCTCTTCATAATTTATGAGAGTCGCGTGTGGAAAGTTTTTGGGAAAACCGCAGTGTGGAACTTGAACAAATTATAAGCATGAAAATATTATTTCTGAATTTGAGATTATAGCTGAAGAAAGCCAACAACTTTTCATGGCCCTAAGAAGAAAAGTCAAAAGTCGAAGTGCAATAAACTCCCGACACTCCTCGAAGTGAAGGTCTTGTCCAGGACTCTATCGGAGGACACTAATGAAGCCATTGAGTTGTCACTTCCTCTGGACATTGGACGCATAAATCAGGCCAGGCAGCACTTCCTCCCGACACCCAAACTCGCTAGTGCCACAAATCAAAAAGGTTTTCTTGCCACACCCCAAAAGATCCAAAACAATGGCCAACCAGAAACTACAATTCAATTGGTTTCGACTTCGATTTTGTAGCTGTTTCTGGTTTGGAATTGGGTTTGGGTTCAAAGTGCTGGGCTTTTCATAAACACATTAAATTAAATGGCATTCCTTGGCCTAAGTGCTGGCGGAAGTCCTCTACTGGAGAGCTGCCACTACTGCTGGTTAATCCATTAAAAATGCCAGCCATAAATATTTCACTCCTGCCTCCTCCCATGTTGGTTTTCCCCCCTCTTTCTTCTTCTTTTTTCTTGGCTTCTTTAAGCTTTATGCAAAAGTTAATAAAAGTGTTTAATATTCCAATTCGCCTTTGTGAGTTTTCCCAGCGTGTTTGTGCAGACAGAAGGCAAACATGTGAGCCTCCCTCTCTCCTTCTTTAGTTACCTTTTCCTCCATGAGCTTCTTAAAGAGCAGGAAAATTCCTCATTAGTCGGTGTGGGCGTGTAACTGCTGCTAGGAAAAACTATTTTATTAACCCGGAAAAACTGTTTATTCTCAATTGTCAAAGGAGTGTGTGTGTGTGTGTGGAAATTGAAAAATTGTCTGCCTTTTAAATGGTTTTCCCCCTCAAATCGCATAGCTGCTGAACCGTAGGCGTTTTTCGCCGCAGAGACAAAAGAAATGGCAGAATAAATTTGAAAATTGTCATCGGGAAAACTGACAGCAGTCATGCTCCTCGTGGGCTGTGGGGCTGACGGCTGTTTGCCATAGTGGGCGTGGTGCTAGGTGCTTAATTTAAGCAGCGGAATAAGTTTGCTGTCTCCTCAGCAAGACACTTTGATCAATGGCCCAGATGTGACCTGCGGATTAGGAGTTAAAGCCAATGACAAGCCACCAACAATGCCACCAACAACTTCTCTTGGCCCAGCAAGAGGAAAACCCACCCAGAACCCAGAACCTAGAACCTAGAACCCAGAACTCAGAACACAAAATACAAAACACAAGACACTGACAATGAAATGGAATTGCAGTGGCAACATTCGGGGGGATGGGGCAGCAGCAGCACTTTTATAAATGAAATGGAGTAATAATATTTTGCGACAACAACAGAAAGCATAGCATACAGCCAGGCGCAGCTGGGAAAGGATCGAGGACAGAATTAGAGGGCGGTGGAAGCAGCAGCAACAATGCAGGCAAACCAGGCAACAACTACACAGGGAAAAGGAACTAAAACTTATTAATTGAAAGTATCTTAGATATATTTTTAATCTTATGACAAGAATTTCAGATATTCTTTGGCTTCTTTAAGCTTCTTCTTCTTTATTAATCAACAAATATCAATCACTTTCCAACACAGATTTCCTCTCTCTGTACAGCAAAACATGGCAGACAAACAAACATTTCAATAAATTCAAAAAGTACCCAGCCAGACAATGAAAACTGCACCGGAACGTGGGGAAAGAAAAACAAGCAAAAGGAGTGCCAAGTCAAAGGGAAAAGAAAAGTCGAGGGCGGCGGCGGCATGGGGAACTGCACTCTGTTGTACAACTGTGAAGTGGCTTAAAAGCTTGTCGAGGGGTTGCAACTCCTAAGAGGCAGCTGCTATTCGCATTGTTTTCCCTACAAAATCTCATGTCATTTGCACTTAATTCAAATGCGCGACACAATTGCAAAATAAAAAAGTAAACACAAAAAAAAAAAGGAAGGAAGGAAGGAAGGAAAGAGCTTTGCATATCTAGTCAGGTTTTGTCTGGGTTATAACTTCATTAGGCGGCTCAGTCGAAATGTTTTTTTTGATAAGCTGCAAGTTCAAGAAACTTTCTTTTGCCCCCAAACTCTTGGCCATGTCCTGTGCCAAGTTCTTGATGTCCCCCTGTCATAAGCAAGAATTTTCCTTTCACTGACAAGCAGCTTTCTCTCAGAAAGCATTTTAATTTCTCCGCCTTCTCTCTATAAAATATATTTTTGCATCTTTTGCATTTGCCATTAGCCAAATGCTCTTGATGGCCCTAAGCTGCTCTTGGCCGGCTAGCATCCCTCTGACCTTTAAATATCAATTTGCAAATAAATTGTATTTGGCCCTCTTAGTTCTCGGTTCTCGGTTCTTGGTTGCCACAGACTGACTGGACTTTGGGTCTCTGCTTGGGTTATTTATCGTGCGTTCAATGTGCTATGGCATAATGGCTTTCTTCGATTGGCCAGGCTGAAGATGAGGGCTTTATGTACAAACAAGGCAAAAGCCAAAAACAAAAACAAATGCAATTTCCAATTTCATTTTTCTACCAAACGAGCGCCTCGAAGCATTCCTTTGCCTTCCTTTTTCGCAGTTTATTGAACTGCATCCCGCCGCGAGGCTCCTTTCCCTTTTTTTTTTTATTCCAGCTTGTCGTCCTCCAGTTTAAATTTTATTCTCGGGCATAACAATTATTTTTATATGAAAAGCAAATTTCAAAGGCATCTCTCAGACATTCGCCAGACATTGATGGTTATTGGATCCGCAGCAGCAGCGCACTGCCCCGCACTTTCCTCTCCTCGCTAAGCAAGCAATTTAAATGCATTCGCCGGCAGTTAATAGTTTTATTATGGTGCTCTCGCTAAACTTAATTGTTTAATTATTTTTTAAGGCACTTCTTTAGGTTTAGTATTTCTCCTCTCCTTTCTTTTTCTCTCGCTGCTGCATTTTACGGAGTCACAGTACATTGCTTTGATTCGAACTTAATCCCCACGACATTAGCAGCCAAAACTAAACGAACTGTAAGCCATTTCTCCCGGGGGAAGGCCAGGGCCAGGCCAAAGGCATCCTGGGTAGGAGTAAGTGTATCCTCTTTGGTGTAATTTCTTCCACTTAACTTAATCCCCTCGATGCTTTGAGGCAAACAAACATATGTATCGCTGCGACTCGGTAGGTGAGATGCAACTCACTCTTTTATTTATGTAACGAACGAAAAAGTCGAGGGATTTCTGTTTGTTTTACTTTGCTGGCTGGCTGTCGAGCTTATCAACTTGGCAACGGTGCGTATGCGTTATGTAAGTGGGTAGTCATTATCAGAATGAAACTTAACAGAGTTTAAGATTGGTTTCTTTAACAAGTAAGTAAAAATTTTTGATTGTACTGTAAGCCTTACTCTTGAGAACCTTTCGTACTAAAAACCTCCTTCATATCACTAACTTTTCTAGGGTTAAGCACCCATTCGTAGCCCCAACGGGGCCTTAGCCTTATCGCACCCTCGGATCAATGAACCTCAACCGAACTAGACTTCTTGCCACACCAGCCGATAAGTGCTGTCAACAACAGAAATAGTCGGGGCATATATATAGCCCGTGGACAGGCCTCTATTTTGAAGTGCAAATAGTTGAGGAAAAGTGGGGGAAAACAGGGCGGAAAAGCAGATAAGAGTAGGGCCAAGTGGGAGTCAACAAACTGAGACGGTTGCATTTGCCCGCCAATTGATAGCTCAAAAGGGGTGAGGCGGGAACCCCGTTGAACCTAATTAAATTTGCCTTTTTCCAGGCGCTTTTCCATTTTTTCTAGCACTTTCCAGCATTTTTCCCCTTTCGCTTGCTGAAATTGTTATCGCCGCTCTGAGAAATGGCCTGGAATGGAGCTCATTTGGAGAATATCTTTATAATTGCCAAGCTAACTAAGAAAAAAAGCATGCAAAATAGTAACTAAAAGTAAAACAGAATAGAGAGTGAGAGAGGGAAAAGGAGTAGAGACAGCCGTCTGCATTTTAATTACAATACAAAAGCGGAAAAGCGTGGAAATTCTAACCTCAGGGAAAAGTTATAAGCTGGCAATATACAAAAAAAAAGGAGAGGAAAAGCAAGGACCAAAGTTTGATTAAAACAAAAGAGACGAAAAACTTTTGCCTTTCTGGCCAAAAAGGACACTCGATAGGCAACTGCCGAGGAAAGTTTTTAAGAATTTCATTTCGAATGCAAGTCCTCGGCATCCACGAAAAGCAAACAAAAAACCAAATGCATTGGGAAAACTTTAACTTTTCCAGGTTAAAGGTTCAAAATAATATAATTAAAAGGGGGTTTTGACTCCAAACAAAAGCTCAAGTGAAGGCCAGCAAGGAGCTGGGTGGGTGGCTCGTTGGGTGGCAACCATAAAAAACGCAGCCAGACGCAGACAATGAACGAACACACACATACACAGTTTGCCACAAACAAGATACGCACATAATGAAAATGTCAAAATAAACACGACATTAAAAACCTCCAATCCCTGACTCTCCCCTGCCCTTTCCTTCTCCTTTTTAGCCAGAAAATAACACACAAACCAAAAGCGAAAGAGACAGAGACAGACAGCGGGAAAGTGCGAAAGAGATGGGTGAACAATCGGACAGACAGACAGATAGAGACGGAGATAGAAGCCAGTGCACTCGACGCCGCTTTAAAGGCCAATAAATGACGAGGGTCCTTGTGGCTGCACCTCAATGAGGGCTTATTTGGCACTCGCAGGATCTGCGGGATTTTCCTAAGAGGGAACCAGCTCTCTCTTTACAGACCTTAAGGTGGATATATATACTTTATAAAGACTTTAAAAAACACTGAAATTTATTCAGAAATACAGCTTTTACAAACTTAAATCAATGTGAGATTAGAAGGTGATTGAAATTCGAACTTTGTGGTTCAATTTCCATCTCCTAACTTGATTTCCTTGCCTTAAAGCCTTCGAACTAGTTCTCGCAACCTTCCCATCTCTGGCTTTCCCCACTCACATGATGACATGGCGATGATATCCACTTTTCTGCTGCTCATCAAGAACGCTAATCGTGCCACAAAAGAACGTCAACAGAGACAATGCTCTCCACACGTGTATATATGCCACCGAAATCGTCGACGTACCCACGCGTCTGCCACCTGCGGTTGAATCACTTTTGAAGGTGTCACTAACATCGCTAAGTAGCTTTGGCTGGGAGCTTTGGCTCATTAGCATTTCTAATTAAAGAGCACGAGCTGCTCCTCGTCTCGCATATATGAGCCGCAAGGATAATGACACCTGCCACAGTTCAGACGTAGAAATGAGCTGGATTTCACCGAAATGGAAAGTCTTTCCCTCTACTCTCCCCCTGCTCTTTCCAAACCGAATTTAAAGCTGGCCAATGGCCATGTAAGCTGCATGTTTAAGGGCAATTAAGAGCATGCCACCCACCATTTTCACGCCGCCCACAAAGGCAGAAAAACTGACCCAGACAGAGGGCGCGGCGGCGTGGCGCGGCTGAGCTTCTATTAAAAGTGAAAACATTTACATTAATAATTAGCCACCCCCCTTCGGACTCAGTGCCCTCGCAATACAGCACTTTGTCGGACACTAAAAACTTCATCAACAACACAGCGCACACAAATTGCAATTAATCAAGAAAAGCGTGGAAATGGGGGAAACTCGCTGCTGAGCTACTGAGAGGGGTTAAAAAACTGCTCTCGCCTCCCTTCAAGTTGACAGTTTAACTGTCTAAACAAGGTGCGATAAGTGCTTTGGCTCAGACGGCAGGAGGGCGGCAGCCAAGTTGAACAGCCAAAAACAGAAATCAGCGCAGGACAATGACCAAGAAAGCAGTTGGAGGAGTGACCAGGAGACAGGAGACAGGACTCCCGAGGAGGATCCAAGCGGAACAACAGCTACAGCTGCTGTCAGCGCTCAGCTGAAAATGAAAATGATTTAAAGCACATGGCAAGGGCGGCACTCGAAGAAAAGGGAAAATAAGTTGCAAGTTTTATTCATTCCCTTAACTGAATCTTAACTACCAAAATTTCTCTCACTGCATTAGCCATAGAGTGGCCCTTCCAAAACTTTCGCTGGTCTGGTTGGCCCACAGCTTTTGTCAAGTTTTTCATGTCCTTTTTTTTCTCGTAATGGCTTCAAGTTCAAAGTGCTATCAACTCGGGGCAAATTTTGTGATTGCGTTTCTGAATTTTTCATTGCATATGTTTGGGCGTTCCGAGGGACACTGCGCCCCCAGTCCTTCTCCCTTTCCTTTTTCCGACTCCTTTTCGGGGTAATCAAACTAATGAACATTTGAGCCGAGTTGAGCTGGGGCAAAAACGCTTACAAATTGCATTGGTCAGACGTCATGTGTGCGGGTCAGTCGGAGTTGAGTTCGAGTTTGAGTGCTGCCAGGTGCTTGACTCCTTCATGAAAAGCAAATTCCTGGGCTTTCAGGTATGCCAAAAGGTTGCCCTCATGCGCACAGGCTAACAGCAAACAGCAAACAGCAAACCGCAGAGTAATTAAATTGCAGGCGACTCTCGTCTGCTGCTTTTTATTTTTTCATAAGGCTCGGGAGGGAAGGCAGCTACGAGATTGAAGGACGAATTTTGAACTTGTTTAGGGGTAGGGCAGGGGCCAGGGATAAGAGAGAATTTCAAGCACGCAGGATAATTTCATTACACTCGCCCCGAATGATAGACAGCGAGTCCCTAAATGAATCCTGAATCCTAAATCCTGCATCCCGAGTACCGAAATAAATAAATAAAAACCAACAAAAAAACACAAAAAACTCGGCAGACAAGGCAAGACATGAAAAGGGCGGTATCATGGCTTTTTCCCAGGGAATGCCCCACTCGATGGGGCAATGGGCGTGGCCTTTGGTTAATTAATTTTTGCAATCACTCGCCGCCCGAGATTCCCAATTCGACTTGAGCTGCTTATGGCTAATGAACAGAAAATAACAAAACAATACTTAAGGGCAGGCAGGCAGGCAGCCAGAGGGAAAAAAAAGGAAAGGAAGGTAAAAGACAAATCAAAAACCAATAAAAGGCAATAAAGGCAAGAGCTGCAAGGACGAGTTCAATGCACTGCTCAGCTGCGCTCCTTCTTCTGATATTTATTTAAAAGAAGCTTAGGGATCAAAGGAGAGGGCTGGCTGGCTGATAGCAGAGGCAGCGCATAAATTTCGCCGGCGCTGCAGAAATAAAAAGGAAATCCATTCAAGGATACAAAAACGCGTTAAGTGCGCCAAATAAAAAGAGTCCAAAAGGAACACAAAAAAGTACAGAGAAAGGATATGCCAGCGATATTGCAAAGTTAAATCAATAAATAAAGCATCAAGAGCGGAGTATAGTGGAGGGATAAGAGGGCTCTGGAGGGAGTGGCGCCCCATCAATGTCATTAAATCAATGCTGCCTGTCGTTGCCAGCAATAGATAACGACCAGGACAAATCGAAGGGGGCAGGAGGCAGGACTCCGCCGGAGAGGAGGCACATGAGACAATGACGGCGACGACTACGACGAGGACGACGGCGATGCAGCGAAAGTTTGCCAAGTGACATTAACAGAGACGATGGATGGGGCAGGTTGGAGTTAAGGATCTGAAGGTGGCCTAGAAGGAGCCACTGCCAGCACTTAAAATGCAAGGAAAACTACACTGGCAAGAATGATGTTAAAACCCTTTAAAGATGATAACTTAAAGGTAACTTTAAAGGTGTTTTAATAAACTGAAAGATTTAAAGTGACATTCTGCTTAGTCTTTTAAGGAAATTCTAGAGGAAGTCATTATCTTTTAGGAGGTTTTTCTCTCTCTGTACCTAGAAGAAACCTTCTCTATAGACGACTATCCTTCTAAGGAAAACTCCCGCTGAACTTTAGGAGTAAGAAAAAGGAACGAGAAGCCGTGACAAGTGGCGTCTGCCGAGAGTTGTTGTCAGACACAACCCGCGACAATGCCAAAAACACAATTGGGGCGTGTCCAGGAGAGGCAGGTGGAAAGAGCAGAGGAGAGTGCTAAGATGGCCAGGGGAATCCTTAAGCGTGAATCTATCCCAAATCCTTCGCCCACTCAAGCCGAGACAAACTCAATTGTTTTTGCGCAAAGCCAAGGCAAATTTTGATTGAATTGCAGACAAAAGAGGATAATGACGGGTAAGGTAGAGAGGATTCCGGAGGGAAATCCATCATTGAACTGCTGATGGATTAGTTAAATGAAATTTAAGCGACTGAAAGAATGAGGTGGATCAGGTTAAGGGGGAATAAACAGCAAATTTAAAGCAATTTTATAGGGATTTCCCACCTAGATATGTTCCATCAGATTCCCCATTAAATTAGCTATCAATTAGCCCCCTAAACACAGTATCCTTTCAGCACTTAAGCTTATTGATTTGCGTCTGGCAAGTTGTGTCCTTGATGGGGGAGGGGAGGCCGTGAGGAAGTGAAATCCCCGACAAACAAAATCGAAGCACAAGTTAAATCCGACAGCGGCACGTGACCATAGGCGGCCAGCAGAGCGGAAATGTTTGTCTGCCAGGCAGAGTTTTCTCCTTGGCCTTCCCATACTCTCTCCCTCTCCCTCCCTACTCTCCATCTCGGCAGCACAGACAGCTCCAGAAATCCAGACAGCAGCAACAAGATATAGCCATGTAGATGGGCGATAAGGCGTCAAAGTGGCAACAAAGTCAATAAGCAAAATGTTTGTGGTGCACAAAATGTTTGCCACCAGCCCAAGGCAGTGAAATCCTTTAATGTGCTGTTAACGATAAGCCAAGAACCAGCAGCTGAGGGGTATATATAGTATATACTACAGATATACAAATATATATATATAGAGAGAGCCCATTATCCCCCCGATATGCAAAGGACTTTGGCCAAAAACTAGCAAGAAAACGAGCAGCGAATATTAAAACAAATAAGCCGGCACATAATGGACTGCCCCAGGATGGCTTTAGAAAGAGAAAGCAAGAGACAGAGACGAATAGAAAGAGATGGCCATGGCTAGCAGAAAGAGATGGTATCCTCTCACTCTCAAAGCTCTCTCGACCCATGTCAAATAAGTTAAACAGACATGAAAGGCTCCTCTGTCCCTACAAACCGACAACGAAAAAAAAAGAAAGTGGACACCAGGGATAAGGGGAAAGGGACGGGTAGCTCTGGCAGGCAGGAGAAAGGGATGAGGGAACCCACTGAAGTTGGTCAATGACTCTACAAAGTCTGGAGTTGAAGATTTGCCAGCAAACACGACCAAATCAAATAAAATTAAACAACATTTATTTACTTAACTTATGCGAGCCAACGGATGCGACTAATTGCCGCTAAACTTCGGGGCCAAAATTAATGAAAAAATATGCATGTGAGAGGGTTTGTTTGTTTTGTTTTTTTTGCAGGTAGGAACTGGAAAGCATGTGTGTGCCTGCGCCTGGCTGGCCAAGTTCGATGAACTTTACCTTTGGTTGGTCGTAAAAATCAATAGGCGGACCCCTCAGTCAGTCAGCCAGTTTTAAAATACATTTTACATTTCTCCGGCAACGAAATGAGCATCAAAGGCACTTCAAACATCAGCATCATCAGCATGTTTCGACAGCCGTTTCGCTTATGAATGAACATCAAAATACAAAGCCAAAAGCCCGCAAACACTTCGTCGGCGAGGCGAACTCAACTCGACGGCAGACTCACTTGAAGTGCAAGTTTTTGGCTCTCAGCTCTTGGCTCTTGCCAGACTGCAAGTCGATTTCTTCACCACTCTCCCGCCACAGCACTCCACTGGCATCTTCCTGCTATTTAAAGGCATTTCTTTTTCCAAT
This sequence comes from Drosophila eugracilis, assembly GCF_018153835.1. Taxonomy (NCBI): domain Eukaryota; kingdom Metazoa; phylum Arthropoda; class Insecta; order Diptera; family Drosophilidae; genus Drosophila; species Drosophila eugracilis. The sequence continues at coordinate 628,436 of NW_024572623.1, forward strand.
TTTACGAGCCGCACGAAGAGGCTGAAAACGAAAAGGAAAATCTGCAACTGCAAATGAAGGAAGCCATTAAAAACGCCTCATAATTTAGCCAGTAAGCACGTTTGATTGGGCCAGAAAGGGAAATGTTATGATGAAGCTACATATAGGCAGGCGAACTCTTCTCCCCTTTTTTTTTTTTTTAATAAATAGACATTTTATGACAGCCATAAAAACCTGTAAGCTACTATTTTGTGTATTAATTTGCATCGTAAACACTTTTGCCCAATAATCATAAAATATTTAATTTAATCATTAATTATTTTACATAATTAGTTTTTTTTCTTAAACCGACCAATTGGGTTGATGGCCACTAAAGTTGTCTTTTAATGTTAAACATTTTAGATTTTAGAACTAAGGCTAGATTGGAGAGACTGTAAGTGCTTGTAAAAACAAAATCAGCAAACATATAATTTCCTACTGAGCCCGTAAATAATGCTTGGTATTTTTTCTCCTTCTCTATGGGCGTGGTATCCGATCGCCTTTTCCCGATAACCACGCTTGCCACACGCTCGTGCCCCTAAGCTAAGGCAAAGACTGGCACAGCTGTTGGTAATTGAGTTGTTGCAACTACAGCTGCTGGTTGTGAGTTATCGCTGATCTGCCAGCGATTTGCATTATTAATTAGAGGCGATTTGGCGAAATATTACGCATACGTCCCATGGGCTGGCTCATCTTGAAAGACCTGAGACCTGAGCTTAAGGAGCCACCGCTGATGATGATAATTCCGCTCTTGGCCAAACACCATTCATCAGAGAGCCATGGCAACGGCAGCCGACGTTTACTTAGCTCAAAGTGGTAGGTGTTGATCCCCCGGGGCCAGAATTGCACAACCTTTTTGCGGGCCAAGATAATGGAAAATGAAAATGGAAAAGCGCCGAGAGTTGATTCAAATTTACAAAGTCAAACAGGCGGCAGCGTCGGCGGTGAAGTCAACGAACTGGAAGTCAAATCAATGTTGCCTACTTTGCGGCTGTCCTGCCAAAATATCGAAAAACAAACAAAGCTCTTTTCTCTATCTCTCTCTCTCTCTGTCTCTCTCTCAGATATATATACTCCTAAAAACATATATACTCTAGTGTCATATCTCCCTTTATTTTGTTTGCCCAGCTAATTATTGTCATAGGTTAGTGTAGGCAGCTATGAAAACGCAAACTGAAAAATGCTGAAAGCAAAAGTAGGTGCTGCTCGGTGGGTGTTTATGGCCCACACAGGCAGAATTATATATATCTTTATGATATTTTAACTTTAAAGTATGAAAGCTACGTAGTAAAACAGTACAAGTTTCTAGATTTCCCCACAAATTTAACTAATTAACACTAATATTTCGTAAGCCATAACTTATTTTTAGTAATAATCTTCAGAAAATAAACAGAAATTGCTTTTATTTTAGACATCTTTTCACACAAACAGCCACCACATTGGGCCATAACACAAATTATGCGGACTTTCCTTATGTTTGCTTTACGCTTTTTAACATCTTTATTTTTGTTTTTTGTAAGTTTTCCTTTTGGTTTTTGCTTTTTCGAGAATTATTTAAGTGCCGCATATGCTGCTGGGCTGGCGTTTTTGTTGGCATTTTGTCAAAGCGAAACATGTGCAAGCCATCTTTTGAACTGGCTGTCTCCGTCTCTGCCCCCGTCTCTGTCACTGTCTTTCGCTGTCATTAGAATGGATAATTGTGGAAGACGACCACTTGATTGACAAGCTGACAAACGAAAGGAAACGAGTGGCGAAGCTTGCCGATTCTGAAAAGTCGGAGGGCACGGGGAGGCGGCACCTCAGCACCAGCGTGTGGCAGATGTCAACAATTGTTTGCCTTTATGGCCAGGCTTCGTTTTGGAGCCACATTCTTACATTCACGGAGACGCGCGGCGAACGAGAGACGCCTCAGCGCAACCAAATGGCAGATTAAATATCGCTTACATGAGAACCAAGTCGCGGTACAGTGGGTTAACTTCTTCTAAAAACTAAACAAGTTATGAATCATCTTTTAGAATGTCTATTGAAGTTAAGGAGCACCTTTCTTAGTTAAGCAATTGATGAGTTTCTTTTAAAAGTTCAAACCCAGCTAGAGTAAAAAAACACGTATCCGCCTTGTAGGCTTTTAATCAAACTATTTGCGACTTCAAATATTACGTATACGCCTTTTTTATAATCCTAAAAGCAACTTAAATTCTATTAAACCTTAAAAGCTGTTAGTAAAATCTTAAGTTTTCTTCAAGATCATAAATTATTATCATTTTGACCCCTTAGACGTATTATTTTTGGCCCCACTGTGCGGTTTTAATTCTAATTTGCATTCATCAGCGCACCAACTAATTGCACAATGTGCGGGGGCAAGCGAGATGGCCATACGAGAGTGCGTGCATTGTGCTATTTCTCGATTGCCGCCGCTCTCCTCACCCATACACACATATTGCTGCAGTTGCCGTTGCAGTCGCTGCCTCTGTCCACGTCGCAGTCGAAGCGAGGCGGGTTAGCGACCGCAAAACTATCTGACATTAGATTATTGCGATGGCGGCCAAACGACAACAGCCGACGTCGACGGCGGCAGAGCAGCAACTGCAACTGCAGCAGAGGCAGTGCCAAACTGCAACAACAACAATTGCCTGTGTTGGCGGTTGGCACGTATGCACTTATATGTGAGAGAGGGAGAGGGAGACCATGGGCGATTATGACACTGCACGATGCCAAAAAACTAAAGGGTTAAGGGGGTTTGGAGCAGGAAGAGCTGCAGGCCAAGTTACTTTGCCAAACTGTGCGTAATAACTGTGACAAATGCACCTTTGAAAGATCACCGAAAACAGCTATGTTGAGTGGGTTAAGGTATACAGTTATTCCAGGGATGGATCAGGAAGATTATGGTTAAGAAGGTGTTTATGATTGTTCATTTTTGAGGGGCAAACAAGAGCTAGATCTTCCTTATATATTATATTCCCCAATTAGATAACCAAACCTAACGACTCAACGTACATACCCTGTAATCTTTATAGCCAGCATTCACTCAGCTTGGCAGCTCACTTTGGCATTCAGCACTCGACATTTTAGCCATTTTTTCGAGGCAGCAGCGGATCAAAAAAAGCGCTGAACAAGCATTTTATTTCTATTTAGTTTTTCGCGCGAATTTTAAGTGCAATTTCTTGTCGATTGGCAACAATGTTGCTCAACATTTTCTTATCTCGCCGGTGGCATCTTGGCCCCCTCTTTGGAGTCCCCTTTTTTGGGGGCACAGCGGTAGAGGGGGGCAGAATCGGGGGAGTTTGAGCTTCGAGATTTGCCAGAGAGATTGTGGCATTCGCGCGCTTGATTGACTGCGTGCCTTTAGAGCCGCAACAAATCAATTTACTCGGCGCAAACAGAGAGGCAGATAGATAGCTGATGTTTGTTGCACATGGCTTTTAGCTGGGGGCACTCCCACTCCCCTTCTCGCTTGCAGTCTCTCTCTCTCTCTCTCTCTAGCCAACACAAGCTCCACCTTGTGCGATGGCCAAATTAAATGCCCAACAATTTATTGTCTGCAAATGTAGCGAAAATTGCAAAACATTTTGCCATTTGCCGCTTTTGGCGGCGGCAGCAAATGCAAGCCGACAACTTGCAGCTCGCTATGTGGCACGTTGAACAAATATTATGATTTTTATTGTTAAAAAATATTAGAAAAAATATTAGTTTGCTGATAACACAGCTTTCTAAGGGTAAAAATCATTTAAAAAATATTTCTAAAATTATTTTCCAATTTTCTTTTTCAGGAAAAACAATTTTCTTTCAGTGCCTCGTTGACGCGGCGCGTTGGTGGCGCCTGTCGATGATCGCAAATTTGAAAATTGCCAGTTTACCCGGTCGCCCCCCTCTCTGCTGCCTCAGCTGCCACTCGCCTGGCCAAATTTACAGCTTGTAAACTGTTGCCAGGGCGGGGGGCGTGGCATGTCTGCAGTCACCTAAGTGATTTGCCACAGGAATATCAAAGACGGAAATGCCTCAGTTTTTCTTTCTTTTTTTTTCGTAAGCTTCATAGAGCAGCTCCGCCCAATCAAATTGGCTGGCATTAACCCATGACTGCCGAAGAGCGGCCTTAATACAAATCTCTCATAATTTCGATACGATTTCGCTGGCTTTGATCTGCTGCCGAAGGTACGCTAGGGTTGTTGTTTTAGGCAGCTGCCCGTTATTAATTAACAGCTGCGCGCTTATTATGCAAATTAGCCACAGATGGGAGCCAGAATCGTTGTGTGGGTAACAAAAAGTCGAACGATCGGGCTTTGATTCATCGTTTTGTCTACCCAACTGCCGCTTTTTATACTCACGATTGCTTGGGTTATATATATATAGGTCTACCTATATAGGAAGTCGGTTACAGTACATACCTGCAATGAGATAAGAACGAGAAAATAATGATTAATTCACAGGCAAAGTCATACGGGAGATAAGGGTTCTGCTGATACACCTATAGAACATTCTACAGGTATCTCAGAATATCTATATATAAATGGTAAATTGTCTAAGATATATCTCAACGAAATGCTATAGCCATAAGTTCTATCTTAGATCTTCAAACTGGTAGCTCCCAAGGCTTAACCCACAAAGCGAATCTCCTTTTAAGGAGTCGCTGGCTGAATGGCCACAAATTTATTTACCCATTAATTGTCAAGTCCACTCTTCTTCCAACCCTCCCCCCTCAGACTTAACAAAGTCTATAATTCAGCATTAAATTATGCAGATTATCCGTGCTGCTCTGTGTGCCACTTGCCACTTGCCACATGCATCATCTTCGGACAATGTCAACTGCAGTTGGCGGCGACTAATGAAGAAATCCCGCACTCGAATTTATTTCGCAATCAACTTGACAAATGCCCAGAGAGCCTACATGGAAGCGATGGCCAAGCAGAGATAGCCAGAAACCAAAATGGCCAGCAGCCAAGAAGCAGCCTTATAGGAGCTTTTATAGGTCTACCAACATGGAAACCCAACACAACGTCGTCGTCGTCGTAAACACACATTTTGTGGCCAATTGTTTTGTGGCCAGGCTGACCTGCAGCAGTACAGTGCGCGTCATAAATTCAACGCTTCCATCGCCGATCAGCTGGCCAAACACGGGCAAACACATTTTTATGGCGGCATCATAAATGTCAGCGAATGTCTAAATTAAAAGTCGAGGGGCGCAATTTAGGGGAGTGCCAGAGCTGAGGGGGATTTCCCGACATTGACCCAGTTCTTTGGGTGAGGAAATTATATGGAAATAAATGCCAAAACACGCGAGTGAATTATGCAAATTCATGGCTAGTAGGTACAAATTATAAAGAGGTAGTAAACTTGGTCTATATCCTCAGAAAAATGTGTAAAAACAATTTTAACTTTTTTTTTTAAGATCTCTTTGATAGCATCTACCCTTTTGCGTATTTTTTTTACAAACTTTAATTCGTTTTAAACATTATTTATAGCAGCAACATCAAGGTGGCATTTATTCGTGTCTTGTAATTAAAATGCATTTTGAGCGGCCAACCTCATTAAGGTCAAATTACAGTCAAGCCCCGCTTTGTCTGTCGTTGGTCGTCTGCTGTCCGTCTCGTCGTTTGTCCATTGTCAGCGCCTGTAATTATGCAGCCACGCCCCCTTTTCAGCCCCCTCTTGCCAAGATACAACTGACAATTAATTTGCCGCCAGACATTTGCAACTTTTCAAGAACAAATGCTAAAAAGCAGAACACATAAAAATCTGCTTCGATCTTTGCTCGCTGTGGGTGTCACATGTCGCCCAAGTCGTGACCGAGCTCAATGCTGCCCGCACGTAGATGTGGCCTATAAATGCCCTATCAAGTGCTTTACTTTTGCATCGAGGAATGTATTAATTAAAACATTTAACTAGCTAGTTGGGTGTGCTTAAACTAGGAATGTTAAAAGGAATTTACAAAGATTTAATCAGAACGGAAATGTATCAAGTTTACCAGCAGATTTAAGTCTTAAATCATATTTATAGCTTGATTTAAGATATATATGGATATAGCTTATTGCTGATCCACCCTTTATCCTCTCGTAACTACTAAAAATTCTCGACTTGCAACCAACAATTTGTTATTTAAATGATTTCTTAGCTTTTGATGTTCATCATTATTGTTTATGCCCCAAAAGTCTGTCTCTTTCACCCCCTCCAGTACTACCATCTCTTTCGTTTGTCTGTCGTTTGTTTGCCGCTGCTGTTTGCCTTTGTTATTTATGCATTTTTGTCATGGACACTCTGCTCGTCGGTCATTACCACGAAAGCCTCGAGAGCAACTACTACAGCAAGCAACTCCCCCTCCATCGCAGCAAACACTTTTAATTGATTTTCGCATTTAAATGTTTGGTGTGAAAAGTGATGAAAATGTTTAAGCAGCGACGGCAGCGACGGCGACAAAAATGGCAAATGCAAATTGCCAGCAAACTGTGAAGGACGATTTGCGTCTGAGTTTCGAGGCATGAGTCTGATTTATTCATGAATTCATTTTCCAGAGTGCGTGTCTAACTGCGGGGGTGATAAACTGATCATCGATCTCTCAGACGGCGATAATTGCTGGCGAGTGGGGGCGGGAAAATCGCGAACACGATAAATATGAATAATAATTGCCAGTTAATTATGACATTGCAAAGCCAAAATACAGATGCAGTGGAAGTTTTTACAACTAAACCATAAAAAGTTATTATCTGTGCAATGAAAATTCCCATTTTTCCCGTAGAATTTTCCTCAAACTGTAATCATTTACGTGACTTGGCCATTACATCTCCATCAGCGGGCACAAAAAATAGTGCTAATGCTGTAATCCAAACAATCGACACTCATAATTAACACATTTAGCTAATAAGTTGGCGCAGAATAAACAACATTAATCACTGTTTAATGGCGAATTAATCAGACAAACAGCTCCAGCTGTTGAAGGAGCTCAGATTCCCATTCGTCGTCTCTTTCGGTGGCTGGGCTATCCTCTCGCTCTCCCTCCTCACTGAGCAAAACCCACGGCAACGGGCAACTTTTATTGAAAGTTCCAATAACAATAAAATAAATCTTGGCCAAGAAAAACAGATAAAAACAGCATTAGCTGGCCATAAAGCAGTCGGCCCACTCGGCATGGCTGAAAAAGGGGGGAATATTGTCAACCGATGTCTGGCGAGAAAAAAAAGATATATATATATATATATAGACAGACAGACTGAGACGGAAAGTCAGACAAGTGCCAAGTTAATTGCATTAAAACTGAAATAAAAAGCGAAGCTCGAGATAGCAGAAATTATGAAGTGCAGCAGCAACTTGGCTGTCGTTGTTGTTGTTGGAGTTCTTCTTGCTGCTGTTGATTGAGGCGCATAATCAGTGGAAAAGGGGGAGGGGCAGGTAATGGTGCGGCGGCGGCGGCGACAAGCGCATTAAGTTGTTAACAGCAAATATTTGCTTCATTTGCGCTATGATTGCAAAAGCAACAACAGCAAGAGCAGCAAGCAGCCAGCAACAGCTGCAACTCACAGCAATGTGCAACATCCGGTCAGCAACATCTCATGTGGCAGCTTCTTTTTATTGAGCGATCATCTTCAACGTCAAAGTAACCAAATATGGCAAGGAAAAATGTTGTCTTAAGTTTTTCCAGTTTGCTTAATTTTAAATGGGAAATTCACAGGTAAATTGCTTCTCCTGTTTTAGTTTTTACTCTTTTGGATTTCCAACAATTTAAGTTGAAATTTAATTAACAAACTTAATTCATGCAATTTGCGGCAGATTTCCCAGGAATTCTATTTCGAATTTCCCCGAATCACTTGACTGAAATTCCGCGAGTGACTGCAATTTCTTTTAGTGTTTTAATGGCTTGCGCAACTAGCTTAGTTTTCATAGGTTTTTATTATTTTTTTATTTTTTGTTTGCGTTTCAGTTGTTTTTGCCTCCGCTTGCCACATTTTCTTATCTATAAATAGTTGGGCGTGCTGCCAGCGGCGCTGCTGTCGCTGTGGACGCCTCTGCCGCTGAGCTGCCCACGCCGAGCGGTCAATAAACTTCGCGAATCGCGACACATGCAAATTGCAGTCAGCGCAAACAATTAGCAACAGCAGAAACATGCAAAAAAAAAAAAAAAAAAAAAAAAGAAGCAAAAAACTGAAAAAAAAATAATAAAAGAAAAAAGAAAAGGCAGCGGAAAATACGCGGCACACACATGAAAACTCCGACCTATCGCACATTTTTTGCTATTGGGCAGTCGCCTCGTCAAATGTTTTGTTGTTACGTTTGTGCTTTTTTTTTTGTGCGCTGCCATTATCACACAGTGCGAGAGGGAGAAGAGTGCTTAACAGTTTCGCTTTTTGTTTTACAGCTACAACAGGGCTGTCCTCCACTCTGGCTTATGATTACAAAAAAGGCTAGATTCGGATATATAAAGCTAATAGTAAGTATTACTACTTAAGAGATTAAGGCGTACAAAACATAACAACGACCTACTAGTTTATCTATTTACTAGTTAAATTAAAGTACTTGAAATACTTCTCTATTTTATCTAAAATATAACTTATATAAACCCTTTCTAGCTAACAAGCTAGAGCCTAGCTGACTTCTCAGCCCCATGGCTACTCTCTCACCTCGCCCTCGCACTATCTGTGCTCCATCTATCGTTCGCTCCATCGCACACTATTGGCGCTCTTGATCTGCCCCTCTCGCTCTCACACGCTGGCTGAGTGCATTGCACTCATTCCTCTGCTGCGCTCAAAAGCTACGTCGACAGCGCTGCTCGCTTGGCAAATCAAATAATACAACAACAACACAAGGCAGCGTTCGTCATCTGTTGTTGTTGTTGTAGCTGTAGCTGTTGCTGTTGCTGAATTTGACTAATTGCATTGAGAGCTGTTATTGTTGTTGTTGTTTCTTCTGCTTTTGATGTTTTTCGCCGATTGTTGCCATAGTTGTTGTTGTAGTTGCTTTTTATGTGCAACATGCTGGTACAATTTGTAATTAGCCGCTAGTTGCTAGTTGCTTGACTTTTAATGCATTTAATGCTTAATGTTTAATGCTGCATACCCGTGTTCACATTAATTTGCATTGTTTTTCATTTTATCTGTTTATCTGGCTTTTTATTCATTTTTTATTTCGCACAACGGATGTTTGGCATCGTTTTCTCGGCCATGCGTATGTGGGAGATGGAGAGAGATGGAGAGAGTTGATTGAATGGAAAGATCTGGCACATCGAAAAAATTGTAAATTCGAATTCGATAAAATGTGCCGAAAAAACACCGCTGGCCATATGAATAGTTCCCTAATTGCAGCACTAGGCTACAAATTCCAGTTTAAATTGTTAACACCACCAAAGTTGATTAATGGCTGATAGTCAACTTAATTAATTATACAATTAAGCGCTTTGTAATGAAGTCAGCAACCAATCATTGGATAATTAAGACATTATAAAGTAAATAAATGAATGCCAAACGCTGAATCACGGTTTTGGTTGTTAACTTACAGCTTAATATTTTATGTTTTTCTAACAATAAATATCTGTATTTAATTCATCTACAAATCCTGTCAACAATCAGTGCTTATTTTCCCAGCCCGGTTGCTCTGTAAACTTTTGTTTTAAACCTACAAATGTATTTCATTTTGTTTGTTTTCTTATCCCCAATCATATTTATCTGACCCGCGCTATAACTTTCAAGATCTTATGAGATAGCAGGAATCTCAACATCATCGCTTTCCGTTGAGTGAACGCTGCACTTCGGAGGCTGGCGATGATGATGTTTTCGCTATCTGATCCGCTGCCTCGGCCAAGAGTCAATAGCACAAACTATCGCACAGATCGCAGATCGGAATATATATACTTTTCGCACTGCCATATATACATTTATATTCGTGTCGAGATATACTCAGGTATGTAACCTCCACCGTACGCCAGTTCAGTCCATTTCATTGAATTGGAGCGATGAACTCGGCCGATTTGCTTTTGTGAGCCAACGGGAACGGGAAATGCAAAAACGCAGCGAAAACTACTACAATTTCAGCCAGTCAATTGTTTAACGATGCCACACACACAGACTGTATTAGATACACGATAGATGTTCTAAGGAACTTTTACGACGCTATTAGGCTAGAAAACGAGGAAGATGCTGCAGTTCCCAAGGTGGCAAGTCCGGCAGTCATAATTATTGTTATTGTATGCTTTTTAGTGGCAAAACAACAGCATTAGCAGTCGTGCTCCAAAACCTATGCACAAAATTATGAAAACAGCATAAAAACCGAAACGAAGTGGAATGTTTCGCTTTTCCTCCTCCCCGTTGTTCCAACCCCCTATGAAAAACACCCACGGCCCTGGCGGTCGGGAAACTTGAGGTTTTTATGTGCCCCAGACAAGGTTTATGGTTTTGTTTTCGATCCCCCCACTCACACACACACACACAACTACATACATGCCAAAAGCGCATAAGTCACGTCCTGGCCTGGGCCAACATAGCGTAGATATAGTATCCATATAGCATATAGTATCCACAGATCCGATCCGCATATGAACTATTGCAAATGGCATCCGTCCGCGATTATTTATGGCCACTATTTCAAATTACACAAAGCACTGCGCACTGAGCACTGTGCAAACATATGTGCGCCTAGTGATATGTGCCCCACTGTACCATATCATATAGTAAGCAGCCAGCTCACATATATTCGAGTCCGAACAACCTTCAGGGTTTGGCGGAATGCCCCCTTCTTATCGAACACAAACTTTGTTGCCGCCGCCGCTTCGGTGTTCTATTTTTCTTTTTGCGGGAGTAATTGGTGTTTTTAGGGGATATTCATTAGTCATTCATCACAATTTTTAGGTAAAAGTTTTTGAGTCCTATTTTGGGATGGGTATTAATTAGTCATCAGACTACCCAAGTAATCATTTTCCTATCATTAGCTTGATTTTTAAAGCCAAGATCAGTAAAGGAAGTTACCTAGGGAAATTATGTTATTAAAGTTAAACGAAATCCACAAATTTGTATACATTTTCCTATCACAATCAAGTTAATCCAGTCAACTACAGAGAGATAAACTTGATTATAGGGTATTTTCAAAGTCCCCTCAAACATTCCCCCAGTCAAGGCAAGACCAGACTCTCGAGTCCGGCCACAGTCTCTGATTTACTTGAGCTTAAAAAAGCAATTTACTCGCATTTTTATTACTTATGGTAAATATTGTTGGGTATTTTATGGCACTCGCATCCTTGAGCAGCTCGAGTTGTGGCTGATTGAACCTTATCGGTCCGAACAGCTATAGGTCGAGGCAGTTGAGGGTGGGGGGGACTGCAGTGGCATCAACAAGTAGAAAAAGCCAGTGAAATCCCCCCTCAAGGAATTTGCGGTTCGCTGAAAATTGGGTCGAGAGAGGGAGAGTGATTTCCACCGTGTATATAATAATAAATTAAACAATGCCATGACGCAATTTGGCTCAATCTCCCTCTATTTTCGTCTGAATTTTTATGCAAATTGAATTGTTAAAACAATAAACACAAAAACCAACTGCAAATAACATGGCTCTCTGATCATTTGCATCTCAATTGAAAATGTTTTGTGTGTTTTTTTTTGTTTTTCGTCAGATAGAATCGGACGGGATTTAATGCACTTCCCTAATGCGAAGTTGTCATGCCAACAAAAGTAGCGGAGATGATTGCATAACCAAGGAGATCTCTAAACTAGCCTCCTCTTAACGTCAACATCAATCTTTATTGGCCATCAACCTCACGTTTTACATTGATTTAATTAAACAAATTCCTCTTTTTTAAGTCTTTAATCATAACCATATTTCCGAATCAAGTTAAACTTTAAGTCTCCTCAGGGCCCTGACACACACACTTCGTACCATCAGCAGCATTCACATTTTCCATCTGTGCACCCTCTGCTTATTGGGTTAATGTCTCATTGTCTTCTTCTGACTGCAGACGATTCAATTTCAGCGATAAATAAAATAAAATTATAACAGATACCAGACAAAGCTGTGCGACCTTAAGGTGCCCCATCGGATCCGATGGGCAGGCAAGAAGACATATGTGTTCTGTCTCTGGTGACCAGGGCAATTGCTTGATTTATATTCCGGCAGATACTACACACGACGACGACGACTACGACGATGAAAGAATAAATACGCTGAAATGAGTTACAGCCCATGTAAAGCGAGGAAAAAAGTATCTGGCAGATACAAGAACGCGATCTTCTCGCCGAAGATAGCAGAAAATTAGCTGGAAAAACAGCGACGTGCCTACACGTGTGTGTTCGATGACCCAAATGCGATTAAGGGCCCTACAAACTACAAACTAAAAACTAACTTAACTAACTAATCGCCCGAGATGGACCCTTCTATGTTGCCCCTTCTATCGACCGACTACCAGGGATTTCTTATAAATTCCCAAATTAATTATGTCAAATTGTGTAATCTGATCAGCTTCGCTGCGGTTGCCGCCGAATGCCTGTGTTGTCAACGCATCCAAATTCGACCCTTTTCACAAAAATCGGGAAGGGGTGGCAGACAGATCAATGAACAATGGGAAATGCGAACTGGTATCCGAAAAAAAGAAAAGAAAGAGAAAAAAAACAGCGGCACGAATTCCAGTTCTTCAGGTAGGACACACGGAGGCAAGAAGAGTCCGCCTCTACGGATCGTTCTGATATTGTATCTCTGTGCACCGGGAAAAACTTTGATTAATTACAAGGAAAATCGTTTATAAAGTGAAAGAAAAAGGTTTGCTGAGGTAAGTTCTAGACAAAAGACACTTCTTAAGGATTTTAATAGCCTTAAAAAGGAAGTTTATATTAGAATATCTATTATTAAAGATACTTTTTCGCAGTGTGAAGTTCTTTCCTTTATTCGCCACTTGGATTCCGACTCCAACTCAGCTTTGGTTCTGCAATCAGGATTGGGCTTTTGTCTTTGCTCTTTTCATTCATCGGGAAATTTAAGACGACAAACCGAACGAATTCGGGACAGGTAACGACGAGGGCCATATAATTTGAGTCTGAATTACGATACCCGGCAGATACGCGACGTGGTTATCAGGATAAATGGCAATGGGATCAGTTGAGATCGGTAAACTCCGCCAGATTTGGGGGCGTGCATTGTCAATGAGGTGGAGAAATCGGCAAAAGGGGATAATTAAAGGTAATACCATACATATTCCAGCCAAGTTATGTTTATTGCTGTAATTCGAGATGGTGAAAACTCGGCTTGAGGAAGAGAAAAACCCAAAACCCATCCCCCAAAGTACTTGCTTTTATAACCATTCAAAGGGATTAGGCATCGTTAAGGACATTAAAAAATAATAATTCGAATTTATGGATGTGGCAATAACTTCCCTTAATAAAAATTGGAAATTTCCTTAAGTATCTCCTGCCTTTGTCTCTTCTTCCAGTTGGCTAAGCTATCTAGTGGATATAACTCACGCTCCCCTGGCCTTAATCCCCGTCTAATGTTCTCTAAGCCCAAATTATGAGCCCCGCAGAAAACCCTTTCACTTTAACCCCTTCCTCAGCCTCAGCCTCGGACATTGATAAATCAAATTTGGATATCCAAAAAAGGTAAACAGAATGCGAAAAGAGCTTAAAATTAATTGAAATTGTATCCTTTTTTTTGTGTAGTTGGAAAACTGCATAATTGGGGGAAAATTCGCTTTAAGCCGGCAGCGTAATTTGTGCATTATTTAAGCCACAAGTGAGCAGCGATTTTTATGGCGACTCTCTGCCCCATGCCCCTGACTCCCTGCCCTGGCGAAATAATTCGCTTTTAATTGCATTTTTAGCGCTTCGCAGAGAAAAACTACATTTTCAATGGCCAAAAATGTTAAAGCCAGTCCGCTTGTTTGGCTTTCGGGCGCCCAGAGCCAGCAGCGGACTTTGTCTGGCCAATTTAAATCCATTTTGCATTTGCATAAAGCCAAGAGGCGAAGGGAAGCGCCGGGCGAGTTGGCCATTTTTACTTATTTTTGCAGCAAAAAGGCAAAAAGGGAAAAGGGTAAGGAGCCGTCCCCAAGGAAGCAGAAGCAGACCGACCGACCAAGTTGAAATGTTGTCGTTTGTGTCATTTGCATCGGAGCTTCAGCAGCACAAACTGCACTTTATCAACTACTTGCAATCTTGCAAAAGGATGTCCTGACTGCCTGCTTGCTCCGTTTTCTTGCTGCTCCTCACGAAAGGAACCGCAGAAGTGAAAGAAAAATGGGCAAAAATATGATTATTTGCGGCGATTTATTAGCCGCAATTTAAATTCATAATTTCAGGGAAGTTTCCAGGATTGCAGTCGAGCTGAAAGAAATAAAAGTAAAGGAAAACTAGCAGTTGAGGAAAAAGAAATATTAAATAACAAGCTTGTGGCAGTCGGGGCAGTGGCAGTGGCAGGAGGCGGCTAATCCCAGAACGACGTCTGTCTGGTCTGCAGAATGCAGCTTAGTCTCATAATTGGCAGCCTCGAAAAACTGCACAAGCTGCCATGCCATATCGATATTTGCATTTGCATTTGTTTATGGAAAATGTGCGGCAGACGTCTGGGGGTCTGGCAACATGCTGCAATTAGGGAAACTACTTGCAACACTTGCACACAGCCATACAGCCACACAGCCACCCGTGCGGCAATTAAAAACGAGTTGCCAGCAATTCAAACGTAACAAATTAAGGCAGACGCAGACAGGATCACAGCACATTACGAATGCAACTGCAATGTGCAGTCACAAAAGGGTTGCAACCCTTAGGAAGAGAGGGTTTTGAAGGGAAAGAACTTAACAATACTATAATCTCTATTATTTTGCAAGTTTTGAACACGAAAATATGCAAGATTTTGTGTCCTCAAATGGCGTACTATACCCTGATAAATCCTTACATGCTTAATCATTAATGTTTATCATCCTGGCATTTCGAAATCTTCTTCTCGTTTTAATGGCAATTTTGCAAAGGAATTACTACAATGGACTCAGGCAGCTGGAAAAGACTTATGTAATTCCCTTTGTCCCTGGGCCTTTGTTCCGCTTTCGATTTAATGATCTTGCCCTGTTTGTTCGCTTTTTTTTCAGCCCAACCAGATCCTGACTTCTTGAATGATAGGAAGGGACGGAGTTTTTACCCTTGAGCAGGCTGAACCTGCGCAGTAAGAAATTGCGTTTTCAACTTAGGAAAAAGGATTCCCCTAAACTGCCTGGAATGCGCAGTTTGTTAGATTGACAAGCATTCTGATACCCAAAAACTAGAGGAAGGTGTTCAGAAAAGTGCGTAGTTCTGCCGCAGGCATCAAAGTGACAGCTTTATAAAGGACTCGACACCGCAGATAAGCCCAGGCAAGGACGAAAACAACGCAAATGGGGAAGGACACTAAGCCAAGTTGGATTAGAAAGGTGGAGGGCCGGGCTGGGGACAAAGGACAGGTAAGGGAGTCACAGCGAGTGGTTTGTTCACCTTTTCAGCTCCAGCGAACTGCGCAAACAAACAACGGCAATAAAAGCATACAAATTCAGCCATTGTTGGCCATCGCAGCTAATAAAATTTGCTCCGCCAAACATAAACCAGCAGCAAAAACAGAAGCTGCATAAAAACTTGAATGGGTTAGAGTGGGGAAACGTATGTACGGGTATGCTCTTCCTTAGGAGAATAAGTTTGCTTTGAAAGATCTTAGAAAAAGTAAAAATAAGAATATTAGTAAGAAAGATAATGCTTACATTCTTATTCAATCAGCAAAACTAATAAATAAGGTGAAATGAGAGGCTCTACTAAACCATTCTACCCACTGGCAGGGTATCAAAGCCCGCAGGACAGACAACACGTCGTATGAGCGATGAGTAGCGGTACAAACTAGAAGAAGCAGAAGAAACTGCTGGCTGGCTGGCTGGCTGGCTGGCTGGGTGGCTGACTAGCTGGCAACTAATAAACTTTTTGCCATTCCCTCCGGCCAAGTTGGCCAACTTAATGCAGCGGAACTTCGCCTCGGCCATTTCGCCGTGTTTTACAACTCTTTCGGCAGTTTCCAGTGCAGCAGCAACAGCAGCAGCAACAACAGCAACAACACAACGTGCCACATTCGCCATGTGCAGCGTGTTTATTAAGCGCATTTATGCGTTGTAAATAAAAAGCCAAAATTACGCGCTCAGGAAATTGCATTTCGCATCAAGAAAAAGATCGGGCACTAGAGGGTTAAAGGGAGAGTGACACAATTTGGTCCATAAAAGTTTTGAATGCCCGTGACGTGTACGTAGAAGGTGTACTAAGCCAAGCTTAACTCCGGGGAACTCTTACTAATTTTACATCGAAAGCCATAAAAAGAAAAGCTTTAACTTTTGAGTGAGCCATTTGGCAGGTAATAATCTCTGTGGGCCTTAAAGTTTACGCCATAAAACTGATCAGATTTCGATTATAATTAATGTTTCCTTCGAGGATATTCATATTGATTGTGTCGAAAAAAGTGATTTATTTCATAAGCAGAAGTTTCTTCCTGGTTTTCCGCAGACTAACTCACCCGAGATTACCATTATCATCTCCCAGAAAGCCGTAAAAAAGGGAAACTCACCTGCAAAGAGAAGGAAAACATATGAAATTAATATCAATTAAATGGGATTTGCTTGTTTTGCTGGGCTAGGGAAAATTAAAATTTAATTACACTTGCGTCCAGACGAAGGCCACAAAAGGTCGCTGCTGCAAAATAAATGAAAAAGATCTCCGCCCCACCCATGGCTTAGTGAAAGTTTTTCCAGGCTCTGCCCAGTCAGGACTTTCCCCAACGCTGCTCGTAACTAACATAAACTCTTTTTTCCTCCTTTACCAGCTATAAATGTTTTTGCTTTGGCCATCCATTCTGGTCCATTCGGATCCCTTGGCTTCCCTGGAGGAGAGAGCGAGCACCTGCAGCTGGCAAGGATTCTTTGTCTGGGCGAGCGTCATAAATATCACATTTGTGGCAGACACACACATGCAGGAGTATGTGTGGGTATATGGCTGAAAACTTATTTGGCATTGTGTTGCATACAGCACGGCGCATTTGCCGCATTTTATGAGGTGCAAATAAAAAGTTTGCCATAAAAATAGCTATAGACATGTGAACACAGCTCAGTGGAGAAGAAAACTACACAGAAAGAAATGAAGTAGTAAGAGAGTGCCTATAAAACTTTATACCATCAAAGTTTGTGATAAGACTCACCATTTATAAGCTTTAAGATCTAGTTAAGACCTCTTTCAAACTTGATTTTGGAACACTAAAAAACCAACTTAAATAGCATTTTCTCTCTCTGCAAAACCTCCTTTGGTCTTGGCAGCAAACTAAGTAGAAAAATGCATGTCTGGCACTCTGGAGGAGTGTGTCTAACAAGCAATCGGAAACACGCCAAAGGAAGTCGCCCTCCCACCCCCTGAGTTGGGACCCCTCCTCATCGCTTTTGCCCCGTCATTTCCGCGGGCTTAAAGTGAGCCGCAGAAGAGCTTTAATTAATTTCAACGAAAAACGCGAGTCAGGCTCAGGTGTATGGTTCCAATCCTCTCTCTTCAAGCAGCTCTTGGAACAATAATCCTTGACAGAGGAGCTCTAGAAGCTGGCACATTTATTATTGAACTATTTATTCCAGGGCCAAGTCAAGTGGAGTCGCATCTACGTGCCGCGCGAACTAAAAAGCCAGCAGACGGGAAAATAAATCTGAGGGGAACCACCCACAGCCATGGGTATGTCAACGACATCGTTCTTCTCGAGAACCGAAATTGAAATTGATTTGCAAGTTGATCTCCGGCATATTAAATAAAAACTGAAGAGTGGCTTAAACTGGATGTGTGTGTGTGGCCTTTTGGGGGGGTAGAAAAAAGAGGTAAGTCCCCGAGTTTAATTGCCAAAGTAAACAGAATGTAATTAGGGGAGCAAAGTTGCTCTGCGGAGTTGGGCAAATCGAATTAGTTTCGTTTACATTGGGGATTAGTGGTATTTAGTAGAGAGAAGCAGCAGTGGCAGTTGCAGGTGCCACATAAATGCTTTTCTAGCAGCGGAAGTGGACTTCAAGAACTTGCTGAAAAATCGAATTTTCCTGCAGGACTTTTATCAGCAAAAGGTCAGACTTTTGGCTCTTTTTCTGTGGGTGGCACTTCAAATTTCTTATGCACACAAAACTAAAAAAAAAAAAAAAACTAAGAAGGAGGAGGGAAAGGTAAGCACTTGGCGAGTCTATGGCCCAGACACTTGAGTCGGGTCGAGCGGCTATAAAGGTGACAATAACTTAACGAGCAATGAACTCGGCTTGTTGTAGCTGCCTGTTCTTGATGAGCTTGTTGTTGGCATACACGGAAAACAAATTTCAAGACTAAAAATATAACTAAAAGGAAGTTAGGCACAGAATTAACAGACTTTCCCTAGAAAGATACTCCTTAAAATGCCTTTAAAGACCTGAAAATATCTTTGTAAAGACCAGAAACCTCTTTCAGTGCATCTGTTTTTGTTACAACTTCTGTGACCGGCGACGATGTTGCAAGGAAGTGCCACTAAATTGTGGCAGATAACAACTAAAAGGTAAGGGCAAAAACATGGCGAACAGCATGTGGTCAAAACCCGGGAGTCCCTTCCCTTAAAGTTCCAGGCTGTTGTTCACTTTTACCCGCCCTTCTTTATCGTTTGGCTATCTTCGAAAGCGACGAGAAACTCTTCAATGGGTACTGCCAAAAAAGTGAAAAGGAAAGAAAAAGAAAACATTTTCATATGCTTGCTCGAACACAACAGTGCGTATGATGAATGGCAGTTGAACTACCGCCGAAGCTCCTCCGCCAGCTGCTCCTCCTCCTGCTACTGCCGCTTCTCCTGCTCCTCCTTCTCCTGCTAACCATTCCGTTTGTTGATTTGCACGTGTGAACCGGGGAACCGAGGAACAGGAGACAACGAACCCGAAGCGCAGAAATGAGCTGCTGAAATGGCAATTTAAGTGACTGTCGACTTGAAGTGCAGATGGATCGGAGGAGGGCCAGAGGGGACCCCGTTTGCTGTTTGCCAGATGCCAGGATAAAAGCTCAAAGGCAAACACATTCCCATCCAAAAAATATCCACAAAAAAAAAGAATGAAAAAACTCAAAATATTCAAACACAAAAGGAGCAGCCAAGGCAGCAGATGAACAATAATAATAAAGGGGTTATCATTCGAGCGAAGTACTCTCTCTCTCTCTGGCAAAGTACATTTCAATCTTAAAGTTGAAGCCATTCCTTGGGTTCATAAATAATACATCATTTATCTTAACCCTATAAGATCAGAAAACTCTATCAGGTAAAGAGTATCAGAGAAGGAGATTGGTTAAATCTGCAAGTTCACAGTCCAACGCCTCCTCCCTCATCATTTGAGATTCCCTCCCAGCTCATTCCCCATTCATTCATTCATTCATTCATGATGGATGCACTTTCAGGTGAGAGGCGGCACAGCGCAAGCTGCAAATGCATCAAAGTGGAAGACGTCGCTCAAGTGGAAGCAGCGGAAAACTCTTGGAAAGCCCGTGCCGGAGGAAAAAGTCATTAAAAACGCATAAAAGTGGGCCCAGGAAGAGGTCGCTTCAAAATGGCTTTGACATGCTCGGTCACTGGCCAGCCCTGGCCAGCCCCGAATGATTAATTGTTCTTCTTTCCAAAAGCAAAACCTTTTCCCCAGTATTTCCCAGTATCAAAAAGTCATCAAATCCTCACCTCAATTCATATTAATGACAAAAATGTTTGACAAAATCATTAAAAGCCGCACAAAAAACTCATAAATAATTATAAACACCCCAAAAAGGAATATTTAAATAATAAAGAAATCGCTTTTCCACATTCGAAATGCTTTTTTAATAACTTTGGTGACCGCCAAATAAATGATTCAGACTGGCAATGTGAACTGCTCATTAATTTAAAAATTTCAGCGGCTGGGGGGAAGGAAAACTCATTGTTTTTTCCTTCTCTTTTTATGTGTGAAAAATCATTTACGCTTTTTTCCCAAAGTGTTTTTTTTTTTAAAACCGCAATGGCAATGGCAATCCCCGACTGACGTGAACATGAAACATTAATCATCGCCAAATGTAAGCAGCGGCGGCGGCAGACAAAAACCAAACTGGCAACAACGAAACTTGTCACAGAAACCTTTACGTTGGTGGGGCATGCAACATAGCATATTTATATGCATTGCTCCATCTTCGAACAACTCTCACTTTCCTCGACAGTGTCAGGCAATTAAACGACTCCCCAACATATGACTCACCACCCACCCACTCTCTGGTTTACTTGCGATTTTTCATTAAGCGAAATGAAACGGCAGAGGCAGCAGACAGCGCGCGAGTGCAAATAAAACGCAAACATTGGAAAATGAAAACTCAAACGGAAAAACACAGAATTGCCAACCAGCCAAGAGGAAAAAAAGAGGGGCAAAAACTTGACATTAATCATTACAAGCGCAGACAAAGAGCAAACTCTGCAGATAAGCGAGGGGGGAAGATAGATTGTCGCGTGTGTAGTTTCATTTTCCATTTTTTCCCGCCCAACCAACATATGGTAAAAGTCGAAGGAAAAACGCGGAAAAACCACCAATGATTTGCAGTTAGCAAAACCAGAAATGGCAAACACTAAATAAATGTTTTTAATTAAAAGAAAATTAACATTCTAAGCCTTATTTATTAAACAATTTATAAGCTTAAGTTAATTCCAAAATGCTTGCTTAAAATCTGAATAAAAATGTTTAATGCATGAGGAAAGCCATTAGGAAGCCTTAAACAGATTTTAGCTTTAATGAAATTCAGAAATCTTTTAAGACATAATTTACTAGCCAATTAATTTGCAAATTTTTTGGCAAACCAAATTTGATTTTAGCCCAATAAAATATCACAAAAAATCCTGATTTTGCAACTCTTTCGCGCGATTAAAATATCTTTTCTGAACATTCCCGAAAGTGAAAGATTTCTGGAATTCCTAGACGACATTTTCACCCACCGCCCATTTACCGCCCTGCCAAGAAAAACACCATATTCATGGGTCAAACCCAGTCGAAAGTCGAAACTCATTGGGAATTCAGGCGACCCCCGCCCGCCCCCTTCAGACGGTGATGTTAAGCGCAGCAATTCCAACGCCATAAAGTATGCCATAAAAAGCCAAGTATTTCAAAAATAGACAAGGATAGGCCCGAAAGGACCAAGCGCGCCCCGCCAGGCGGCACGCCATTAGTCGCCACATTAGTCACGGGGGATTTTCGGAGGCTACCCCCGCTCAGTCGAGGAAACTTTCTCAATTTTCCAAGTTGGGAAAAGCCCAGGGAACCTCGCTGATATATATATATGCAGCGGTTGTCTCTACACGGCTGCAAAGGACATTAAACCCGAGTCCAAGGATGAGGGAAACCCACTGCGAGAGAGGTTCCCACGCAGGCGCCATAGGCATCGCGCCGAGGCTCCTCCATTCGGGAGCTTTTCCCGGCGAGAGAAAAGCCGGCCGGCTTCGGCTTTTGCCCTCTCATGGCCATGGCCGTGACAATGGCCCTGGCATTGAAGTACCAGTCCCCTCCTCCTCTCCGCTTTCCACCCACCAAATGGTTGTCCTTGCACTTGCCCTTGCGTAGGCGCAAAACAGGGGAGCCTAACCCCTGTTTTCTCCTCCCCGTTCACTGGGCTTTTTCTTTTCATGCTAAGCCTCAGGCTGTTTTTTTGGTGGGGAAAAGGAAGCAGCAGTGGGAAAAACAAGGAGTTTTCGAAGGGGGTTTTCTGTTTAGCTTCTGTAAGGCTTTTTATGTTTATAGAAGAACTTTTTCTCTCTGTGTAAGAACCTCCTTGTGAATGTTAATAAACCGTGGCTACCCACTCGAGGGCGTGCGCAGGCCTATGCCCCAATATCCCCGCTTTTACCTTCCTTTCCAGGATCCATCCAAGCTTTGCCGGGTGCTTTGACCTTGTCCTCGCACCTATCTCAACACCACCCCCTAACCACGCCCCCTTCCGCCTCCTGTGGGAGTTATTTGGCAAATGTGTGCGGCACGCAGACTTTCTGACCTCCCCCCGAAAAAGGCAGACTGACGCATTTATATATTATTCAAGGCGAAGGTCGAATCCGAAGAGGGGAAACTCAACCTCCCACCTCCCACCTATATATGCGTGGGAAAATCTGAGTTTTCTGGCTGGGGGAGTCGGCATCAGCTTTAAGTGGGATTTTTATGGCATTTTGTTGTAGACACAATTTAATATCAGAGGAGAATAAAAACCAAATACGGCGCAAGGTGTCTGAACTTGCAGACAATAAATAGCCGGGGTCCTGGGCAATAAAAGTTGATATTCCTTTTTCCCACAACCCCATCCACCCACCTCCTGCTGCTGCCACCCATAATAACTGTAAATATTTGATATTTAAATTTGGAATTTGGGAACAAAGTCAGGTTAGCTGAGTGAGCGCGGCGGAGAGCTTTGTCATAAAATTGATTGGTTCCCTGGCTTCGGTTTCTTCCATTTCATTTTTCAGGTTCAAAGCGCATTTCCAGCTGGGCTTTTCTGCCAGGTGTTGGAGCTGCTCAGCGAAGCGAGGTAGCCGAAAAAAAGAAGGAATAATATATAAAAAATAAAACAGCAGCAACAACAATTACTCAATTGAACGAGGTCAGTGGCTGGACGAAAGCAAAAAGATACAAAAAAAAGGAAAACGAAAAGGAAAAGGAAAGGGGAAGTTCAAGTGGCCAGGGAAATGGAGCTAAGTTCGGGCTGCTGCCACTGCAGCTGCTGTTATTAAAAAGTTTTCGCCTAATTGCCAACTTTGTAGACGGCCAAAAACTGAGAAACCGCCAAAAGAACCACCAAAATTTAATCAAATTCTTTTCTTTTCAAAAGAAATAAATGATTAAAGTGCTGAATAATTTCATAGATTTAAAGTAAATATTAAACAAAAATTATAAAAACCACTTCAATCTAGAAAATTGATAACAGAAAGCACTCCCCTTCCTTAGCCAGACGCCATCGATAATGGCCAGCATAAAGTCAGCTAAGCAGGGTTATGACTGCAACACCAAAGTGTGCAGCAAATGTTGCAAGTTGCAAGGATAAAAAGTAAGCATTTTGAGAGAAGGGAACTGAAACGAGGCAATAGCCAACTTGTTCGCTCTTTGATTTTATGGCCAGAAATTGGTAATTTCAACGCACATTGGCCAAGAGCAGATGAGGCGAACAAGGATAATGACGTTGTCCCTCTGTCGTGCTGCATGCGAATTGGCCATAAAAAGCATTTGGCCCGGCTCAGAGGAGCTCAGAAATATCGTTCGATTATTTGGCCATAAGCTAAAGCCAGTCAACGATCTTTCCTAACAAAGTTTTCACGTTAACAGGCGGGGATTTACCAAGGACCTATGACAGAGTACAGAGACTAAAAACTTGAACGCCAACCTTACCTTAACAAAAGCATAATTAACATTTTTCCATTTACTTTGGTTTATGCACCAACACTGGCCTTGTCAGCCGAAAAAACTTGCCCCTCTACCCCCTCGTTAGTTGCTGAAAATGACTACTAAACAAATTAAGCAATTTATTTTCATTAACGCAAATAAAACTAAAGACTGCAGCAGCCCTCAAGCGTGGCGGTTGTCGCCTTCTGCCTCTGCTGCGAAAATGTGATCAAGTCGAGGAAAATTTTAATTGAATTTCGCTCACATATGTTGACATTCCGTGGCGTGAAAAACCAGCCAACAATTAAGAGAAAAATGTAACATAAATCAAAGTCAAGTGGAAAATCGAAAACATGGGACACTAAAACTAGAGCCAAAGCCAAACTAAGGAGATTTATGGAGCCGAAGCGAGGCAGAGGGCGGTAAGTAGGTGACTCTAGACTTGGGCGCGGGTGGCGCTCTATAGGAATTATGTCATCGCTGAAATCGATTCAATTAAAATGTTTTTTTCTGCTTTTTAGGAGGGGGATAGAAGGGGGAGATCTGTCATTCCAACGAATTACAATAATTTTCAATAAGCTTTCCAGTTGCAGTTGCTTGGCCCGACATCTCAGACACTTGAAACGCTCAACACAATGATGATGATGATGATGATTGCAGTGGTGATGATCGTCATTAGCATCGGGCCAATCGGACATTATGTCAGTCAACCAGCTGTCATACAGCCCCGAGAGAGCCCAATTGCCGGGACAGACTCGAAGGCAAACAATCCCCGAAACTCACTCGAACAAATGAAAATGAAATGTGGAATAAAAAACGTACATGAAAATTACATTTCCCGGCAGACTGACTACTGCAACTCATCCTCACTTTGCCTCCTCCTCCCCTCGTTCTTCCTTTATTTTTTTGCCCCTCATTTTTGGCCAATTTCTCCAAGGCAAATGAAGCGTTAAAAAACACAGAGCCAAAGAAGCGAAAAAAAAAAACAACAAACAAAATTGCAAACCGTTGCGGTTCAGTGGCTCAACCGGCGGCAGTGGCAGCTGCAACTGCAACTGCAACACATCAGCGACGAAAATAATTCCAGGCCGAGCCTTAAAAATTTCAATTAACTTTCCAGCGGGGAAAACAATGCCAAAGAAATGCGGAAAATTGCTAGGGGAAAAGAGTGACGTATTTAAGCTTCGTTGGAGAGAAAAGCCCTGCGTGATTAATTTAATTTCCTTGGAGATCTCCGCTCTCGGATATTGTTAATAAAAATAATTCAATCAAATATTTTCCTCTTTCAAGAGTTAATTCATTTTAAATGGGATTTTATTTTGAATTAAAAGTATTTTATTTTAATTTCTGTAAGCCCAAAAACAAGTACTCTTAAGTGGCAGCTGACCTTGCTGCACTTTTGGCCATTTAAAAACGTTTTCGATTTTTATGTTCAAAAAGGCCTCGACTGTGAGTCTGAAAAAGCCAACACCGCTTCAAGCCAACTTATAAATGCACTGAAAAAAATGCCTTACTAAACTTTAAGTTTTTAAAAACTAAATAAAAAGGGAAAGCAAACTAAAACTTAAAGAGATTTAGTTTGATAAGTAAGAGAGCTCTTTTTATGATATTTTTAAAACTTTTCCAGAGAAGTCTCTTTTTTCTCTCTGTGTATTTGTTATAAACAAAGCCCGCCTTTTGTTGTTACTTGCCTAACTCTTGGTGTGTGTTTGTGTGATAAATCTAAATGAAATCATAAAATTGAGACGCGACAAAGTCGGAGCTTGGTGGGTGTGAGATTAGCTCAAGCGAAGAATGAACATTAAAAAATAAAAATAAAAAATAAATTCCTTTGTTGTTGTTGCTGCTGCTGGTTTTCTCACTCTGGTGTTATTGTTATTGTTATTGTCTTTATTGTTGCTGCTGAGGATTGTAAACAAATGCCTAATTGACGAATGCAAATGACGCTGACATGTGTGTGCTTTTTTGTTGTTCTTTTTTAGTGAATTTTTGTTGTGTTTTTTGTACATTTTTTGTACATTTTTTTGCTGTGCTTTTGTGTGGGCAGCAGACTTTGAAGTGCTTTTGCCATTTTTTTAGGTTAAATCAATGTGCGTCTGTGTGCGTGCTCGTTAACATCGCAAGTCAATGCATTTTAAATTTGTTTAATGCGCGCCTTTTTAGCATTTGCGGTTGTAATTAGCGCAGCCAACGAGAGTTCACTGTGGCATGAGTTGGCTGGATGAGTAAGAAAATGATATATAAACTTGTCCAAAGTTAATTTCGCTTAAAGTTAAGAGCTGCTGACAGTTTAAATGCTCATTCTTAAAGTTAGTATGAAAATATTCTCAAATTTAATCTTTAAGTTTAAGTTTTAAGTTTATGATTAACTTTCTTTCCCACTGTACTAAGAGTACATTCCCAAACAGCTAATCGATGTGATAAAGTAAATATTGAATCCGAGATGACTGACGGACGGGACGGGACAGGACAGGCCGCGAGCCTTGATGTCTCCGTTGAGCTGCTCAGCGGCCTCACCTTTCCCCGTGAATCAATCCTCCACGTGAGTTGACATTTGGCATCTCTGTTTATGGAGGCAGCAGAAAACCGAGGCAAGTTCAACAACATTTCAATGTCGGTCGCTGGGTCTCCGCCTTCGTACTCCCTCCTCTACCCTCTACCCTCCTGTCATCTTCTGTCTTCTGAGGCCTCCATCTCTCTTTCAATCATTTTCAATGTCTGTCAGTAGATGTCTTCGTCTCTGTCCGTCGATTTGTCCTTGTGGCTCCTTTTTGCAGAGGGACAAGGACATTATCCTGTTCATATGCCTCTGTCTCAGCCTCAGCCAGGCGGCAAGCTTAACGACGGGAAATGCCAAAATCACGAAAGAAGGAAAGAGAGCGAAGGAGAGCGAAAGAGACATAACCGCAATAAGTTGATGAGGAAAATTGAAATTAAATTTTCCCCACAAAATGCCATTCAAAACTGGCTACCAAAAAAGGGACTTATGGCCAGGTTAATGAACTTTCTTCTGTCATAAGAGTTAAGTGGGTATAAATGTTATCGAAATGTTAGGTAAATTCGATATAATTATCGATAAGGCAACATCTACAGTTCCATATCATTATCGATAAAGCAAAAATGTTAATATTCTTTGATATTTCCATGATCTTGGTAAGTAACTTTATTTTAGCTCTCCTCTACTCCCTCTGAATAAACTCAATCAATTTGAGAGGTTTCCTCCCAAGGCACTCTCTGACTGACCCCAACTGTATCTCCGCTTATTAGAAATATGTTTTTGTCACTGCCTCGAAGGCATTTAATTAAGCATACCAAACGACGAAGGGGGCGGGTGCTAAGAGAGTCGAGACAGAGGAAAAGTCGTACACGAACCAACATTGCAGCCAAACATAATTATTCATTTTCATTGTGGAGGCACTTTGGAGGCACTTGAGCAAATTTTGTGCAATTTGCACCACGCAAAAGTGCAGAAATTGAAATAAATGGATGATAAGCCAAGGAGGGCAAAGCGGGGGGATTAAAGGGGGTGGCGAGTGGAGGATAAATGAAGTGGAGTGCTCAATGTTTGTCTGCCCGCTTGCAGCAGCAACAGCAGCAGCAGCAGCAGCAACGGCGGCAGCGAATTGCAAACAACAATTGCAATGGTGTCTGCAACATGTTGCCATGACAATGACTGTCGACGTTTGGCGCCGTCTGGCAAACATACAAACACACACACAAGCACACACACACCCTCGCAGATCTATAAGTACACACAGAATCAGCCGAACGCAGACAGACACACCACAATGCATATCAAATGCTTAAATGACAACAGCAACATCAACTCAGCCAGCAGCAACATCAAGGAATGCACAGAGAGAAACCAGTAGGAGGTTCCAGAATCTTCACTTTACTCTAATCTTGAGTTAGTAGAACTGAAAAGAGAAGTTCCTCAACTTTCCTCTCCGTGCAACAGCAGCCACATCAACGTGTGACAAAGCAACTTGGGTCGGAAAAGCGGGGAAAAGTGGCAGGCGGCAGGCAAAGGGAAGTGGCGAGGGTATTCCCCCAAAAGACAGTTACAATAAATGTCATGTTTAAGGCAGTCAAGCGACGCACATCACTCCTCAAGAAGAGCAGACGACGGCCAGCCAAACTCCATCAGCAACATCCGCGCAAGCAGCAGCAGCAACAACAACTTTGGCAAACATGGCCCGAAGCAATTCCACTCGCACCTGAGTGGGCGTAGACATGTCTGAGATGGAGAACTTTTGCATAAATTTGCTGGCTTTAATAAAAATTTAATTCGGAGTGGAATTTGCACATTGCAACGACCGTAGCATATGCCAAATTTTTGTAGTTTTGCCTTTTTCATATGACGACGGCAGACTGCATAAATTTCGGGCCTGTCCAGTGGCGCCCATCAAC
This sequence comes from Drosophila eugracilis, assembly GCF_018153835.1. NCBI lineage: Eukaryota > Metazoa > Arthropoda > Insecta > Diptera > Drosophilidae > Drosophila > Drosophila eugracilis. Next base: position 656,205 of record NW_024572623.1, read on the forward strand.
AGAGTTTTTGTCTCTTGCCATTGCGCTGGAATGCGGCTCAAAAATCGCTGACACTGGCAAAGAACTGCGAACGGAAAGCTCTTTGGGGCACAGAATGTGCAGCAGCCATCAATCTGGGAAAGTGTCGTGGCGACAGCAAGATCTACTAAAAAAGCAGGAGAGCTGGAGATATACCCTTTAGAAAGGAGTTAATGTAAAAATTTTCCTTAATTTTCTTTGATAACAACCTTTAAACTCAACCAACTTTTCCCTTGATTATCCTTTTTAACTTACAATTCCCTAAGGAAGGGTATCACTGATCCAAGGACTAGTAGTGAGAGCCTGTCAGCTGCTGAGTTTGACAACAGCTCTGGAAAATTTCCGCCAGCAAGAGGCAAAAAGGAAATCCTCTGATGTATAGTGTCAGTTTAAGAGAGCACAAAAAAGATGAGGAAAACAAGAGGGAGGGAGGAGGGAGGAGGTAAAAATGATCGCCAACAGCCAGCGAGAACATTTATTTATTTCTATTCAAATTTGAAATTTCAGACTGCGATTGCGATTTGAGATTTGCCAGCAAAAAGCAGACACACATGGCAGACCGACCACTCGCTCATCAATCATTCATATAAAAACTTATTTTCTTGCTTAAAGTTGGCCAGAGAGACAAAGATTGATTGGCATATTAAAAACGCGCAGAAAGCAGAGCAGATCTCCGGAATGAATCATCATGGAACCCCGTCACAGTCACACCCCCTTCGGAGAGGATTAAGGAAGAGCTGAAACAATTAGCAGATGTGCAGGAGTCCCAATTGAAGTTCAATCCCCGGAGCTGTGTTAATTATAATTATAACTGCCTGGGCTTTTTTAAGCTGTTTTTTTTTTGGATGCTCGAAGCAAATCCCTTGACGGCCAAAATGTCGACAGCTGATTGGGAGAAAGGTTAACCCCCGAAGTCTATGATATGCTGATTAAAAAATCAGCGAGCCGGCAACAACCCTTTCGGGAATCATTGAGTGGCAAAGCAAATTGCTGGATGATTAACAAGTTGACTTGTCTTAATTATGACGAACGGGTTTTTTTGTTAAGTTTTTTGATCCGTTTTGTTTGACTTGGGGATTATCCTTTTGGGCAAACAAGGAAAACTTTAGCCTGAAAACTTGAACTTGCTGTTCCAGTTCTTTAAGCCCGGCTAGAAACTTCTAACCCACCGAGAAATCCTAGACAGAAAACCGAAATTTCGCTTGGCTTGCATGGCATTTTGAATGGCATTAAATATTTATAAATTCAATTCGAAATGCAATTCGGAATGCATGCCAAAAAGGAGCAGCTTTACCAGCTACACCACCAACAACAACAACAACAGATTGAATTGTAAAGTTTTTAAAAGCAATTCGCTGCCAGACAATGCCTTCTCTTTCTGCTCTTTCGCTTTTCCGCTGCGTGCAGACATCGCATAAGTTGGCCAAAAGGGAAATTCCGAGACCAGCTGCAGCAGATACAGATACAGATACATTCGCCAGATACAATTTTGGCTACGCAAAACATATTCAAAGCCCGCTCGGGTAGGGCACAAACTCGGGTGAGACAGGTAGGTAGGTAGGATTGTCCTGCGAGATATTCACCCTTGCCACTCCGTCTGCTGCTTATGAAATATTCAAGGCGCACTCCAAGGACCTGTGCATCCTCATATCATACATACTCGTGTGTTATGATTTCATGAGCTCTGACCAGGCTTTCGCCAGGCTTGCCAACCGCAAATGGCGAAGTTTGTCTTGGAGGCTCGCTAATTGCCACTTGAAATAATTCCCAGTCCAGACTTGCGGCTCCAAATCGGTTTTACTCGGTTCAATACCCCCCCAAGCCCGCCTCAACCGCAAGCCCAATCATATATAATATATATATATCAATCGGGGCAAACGCAAACGCAACAATGGGATTCAGCCGAGCATAATCCATAACAATGTGCAGTTCGAAGGGCTTAGCCAGGCCTCAATCTCGAAATTCAATGACTGGCACTGAGGAAAGTTCTTGGAAATTTGAAAATTCTTAAGGAACAAGATGAGGTAGAACCCTTCTTACCAGCTTATGATTAGTTATCAACAACCTTTTGGGATTACATTTTCTTCATAACTAAGTTCCGCCTTATTTCTCTCAGTGCCCTTGACGTACAGCTGAAATCAACTTACACTTGAGCCAGGCATCTCCCTTACTCCCACAACAATGAAATTGTTTGGCTGGGCATTACACCGACTGTAAACAGAAATCCGAAGCAACTCGCAGGGGAATCGGGGCTATATAGGGGTCTATATATTCCAGTTTGAGGCGGAAAAGTGGAAGGGAAGGAAAAGGCTGAATGAGAGGCGGCGAGATTGAAAGATAAGCAGCCGGCCCAAAGACTTTTTCCCCTTGATTGGCTTCCAATGCACTCATTCACAATCGAAGTGCAGAGAGAAAATTAACTATGAAATAAATAAAATTAATAAAATTTAAGATTTTCCTCTAGCTTCCCACTCTAAACAACTTCTTAGCTACTCATGTGACTGCCAAAAGCGCTTAGACAATGAATATTTGTGATTTTCTGGGCTGCAGTTGCGGAGCTCATCGCTTCTTGAGAATTCTGGCTCAGCCTCCTCCTCCTCCTTAAAGACCAGCTGGAAATTATCTAATCCAACAGAATTAAACCCCCTTCCCCTCCAAGGCATATCCAATTGCCAGTTTGCCAAGTCAGGCAGATATTTGTTTGCCTTTCCTTCCAAGAAAGCCAAGTCAAGCCAACTCTGCGGTTTCTCAATGGGTGAATAATACTGGCCATGCTGAATGAGTGTGCGAGTAGATAGCCCCCCAGCTTAACTATATATATTCAGATATATTTATATATAGCTTATATAGACATAACTCACCTTGACTTGATAAGAATTCAAACGAGTCTTTGGCAGCAAGTTGAACGACGAAAAGTCCAGGCGACGGGAAAAGATCCCATTGCAGCCCGATGTGGAGCTGGAAAAGTCATAGAAAAATATGCATAAATCAGAAAAACGTTAGATAAGCAGCTAGCAGAATATGAATGCACAAATTCCTCTAAATAAAAATGTAAATTCCTTGACAGCTGGAAAATTGCAAAGGCGACAGGCGATGGGCGACAGGCAAGCGGAAATTCTTCGAGTCTCAGATTCAAGCCGGATGGCAGAGCGATAAGGATTTCCCTCTCTAAACTTTACATATTTGCAGTTCATACAGTATTGGCTGTAAACCACGTAACTAGCCATTATTCTGACTAATCGAATGCTACGTGACTTTTTAAGTTCCCCTCCCCCACCCCATCACTAACTCTCCCTCGCTCTGCAAAGAAATTTCTTTTCTTTCTTTGCCGTTGCCTTTGCTGACGTCAGAAGAGGGGGCCATCGCGAAAAGGAAAACAAACTTTTTTAAAGGCCTTAAAAGCTTAAGCCTGACATTATGAAATTAAAACAAATAAAATTATAAACAATTCCCTCAAGAATTCACATTTTTGCATATTTTCCTCTCAGCTTTTTATAAGGCAAATAAAGTTATCAAAAAAGCTTAAAAAACGAGAAAACGAAAACGAAAGCAAACACAAATTTCGCAAAAAACAGTGGGAAAAGACATAAGAGTCGAATTCATTGGCTGACCTTGACATTGAATAGATTTTATTATTTGTTTTTTCCCCACATTTGTTTTTTTTTTTGCATTTATTTAAATTTTAATTGTACTTCCACTCGGCGCGGTCTCGCTCGCTCTTATCAGCTTGGGAGGGGGGCTGGCTGGCTGCTAGCCACTTAGCCAATGTGGAATTTCAACTTATCTACAGAAAACAATGAAAACAAAAAACTTAAAACTGCCTTATCTGGCAGAAAGTACTGCTCTGGCCGTTAGAAATGCTATAATACGCTGTTTATTTACACCTTGGCTTCGGCTTCGATTATATAACATAAACAAGGCAGACCGAATGTCGCGGCGTCACTTTCCAGTTAGTCATCGCGACTTGTGCTAATCAGCCTGCTTAACATTAAAAGTTAAGTAAATTATTCCTTAAAGCAATTACATTCGGTGGGGAAATTCAATTTGGAAAGGTTAATTAAGCCAAGCGCGGACATTCCTTCACCCACAAGCCAGTTACCCGCCGCTAATTTCGGCAATATGAATCTTAATTCGAATCGAAAAACACAGCAGCTGGTCGCTGGTCAGTTCAGATCGTTCAGATCATATATATATATCGAATGTGCTCGACCCGGTCTTTATTGTTTGCTTATTTTATTGATCGGATCTCGCACTCCAGATCGAGATGTGCACGGCTAATGAATTTTAATGGCCCAAAAGCGCTTTCTGGCCTTCCCACCGCCGCCTCCTATTATTATTGCTCATTTTTGGCCCGAACACGTGCGCCCTGCCCTGGCTCTTTCTTTCTTTCTCTGGCAAAAAGCCCCTTATTAAAGGCGATCTTCATTTTTATGAGTGTACCCTTACTTTATGGTTGTGCTAGCCGAGTGCTAGAATAAAATCGAGCATCGTATTTGGCTGGGCTATGAATTTATCGATTTGGTCATCGAATTATGGATTATTATCACATATTGCCTACGCGAATCGAATCGGTTTTTAATTGGCAAAGTAATAAAGTATTTCCCTCTGAGTTGTTTGAGTGGAAACTAAGTATTAACCTGGTTAATCACTTTACAGCTAGCTAACTAACTGATTTAATTTTCACATCACCTCCCAAACAAGCATCTCATTCAGGCAGAGTATCATAAAATGATTCAATTTCCAGCTATCATTATGGCCGAATTTTGCATTTAAGCAGGCAGGCAGGCAGGCAGGCAGGCAATCAAGATCTGTGAGTCAGATCCGCCTCCTGTCAGCCCCAGCTATATTATGGCTCATAGCATATAGCTGTCATTGGAGAGCAATCAATGGGCTTCGGATTTGGGGGCTGGCCGTGTCTTCCTGTCTGGACTTTTGTTAGACTCAGTTCGGACTTGAATGGAGTTCAAAGTGAAGTGCTGCAGTCACAGCTGGCCAAGTCCGAGTCCGAGTCAAAGTCCACAGCCAAAACGAAAACCAAATCCAGATCCAAGACCCATGAATGTGCTGTAATTTATAGGCGGCGTCGCTTCCGTCGCCTGTCAAATTGAATGAGCCAAATGAGTTGAGCAGCCAAGACAAAGGCGTTTCAAATTAGAATACCAAACATTATCACATGTTCCGAGCAGCTGACTCTGACCTTGAATGGCCAAAAAATTAAACACACAAGCGAAGCAGTGTTGCCATATAAGCTATTTTATAGCTAAATATGGTTCGCTAAAATAGTAAAACTGTTCCATAATCGAGTCTTATGTGGAAAAGGAGCCTTTCCGTTAGCACATCCCTCTCATGTAGAGTGACCAAGTTGTAATATGTATATTACTAGGACTAGTGTGACCATTCTATCCTAATAAGGGTGATTTTTAGGTCATATACTACTATTACTTTAATCATAGAATAAGTAGTATATAGAGACGATCGGTTCGATCAGGCGAGGCCTTCGCCCTGCTGTCAAATGAGACATGAAATGTCGGGTACCCAGGCTGAAGTCATGCTGCTGCTGCGTGAATCTGCGGGCGGGCTGCTTTTTCTTAGCGCTTTTCGAGATATGTGCATCGATCCTGGGCTTCTGTGCGGGAGAAGGTAAGCAGAGGTAAGCTCTGGTTTCCTTGTTGCTAGAGGAAATCTTTAATTTGTAAAACCATTTCCCACCAACAGGTGGTCGCCTGCTGGTCATTGGCCGTTTTGCCTATTTGCTGCACTTTATTGGCTCAATACTTCTCATGACAAGCAGTATTGTGGTATGTGATCACCTCTTGAGGTTCTTTCTCTGATCCCATGACATCTCTTGCAGCAGATCGAAGTGCTGGTCCCCATCTATCTGGTGACCAACCTACTCCATCTGATCTTCTGCACTGTCTTTGTAATCGACTACGCAGTGAGCTGCGGCTTCTGCACCTTGGAAACCATTCCCGTATTCGTAACACTGAGTGGGTTTAACTTTTGTTACTCAAAAGATATATCTTCTAAGTTGGTTATACCTTAGTTTTCAGCGTGTACTTCTGGCTGGTGGCATACTCCTATTGGCGACGCCTCCAATGGGAGAACAATCCCGAAAACGACGACTGATGATGAGGCCATGAGGGTGATCAGTAATTCTGGATCTTGAGTGTTTATTTTGTAGCTTTGTGTTTGCTTTTTCATGTGTACTTTTTTCGTTTTGGCCTTAATTTCACACTAATTTGTAAATTTGCCTTTAATGCCAAAGACAAAGAGGAAAACGAAAACGAAAACGAAAAGAGCAAAGTTCCGCAAATTGTTTGTACAGAGAAATATTTCGTATTCACTGCGGAGGCGAAGAAGAAGTAAATGAATTGAAGGCAATCAGAAGCGGCGAGGGGAAAACTATTTCTATTGGTTTTCCTTCTCGGTGGAACCCAATCACTTCATTCCCGGGCAATTTTCAATCACGTGCTAAGTGCTGCCAGACAGAAAAGAGTCGATTTGTCTGCCCTGCCACGGTTAGCATGCAATGCGAGAGTCGGAAAATCGGAGTATCGGAGGGAAAACTGGAGCTGATTTGTGTGCTGCATAATTTTCCGTGCCACACACAGCAGAGGCAGGGGTCTGGCTGCCCATCAAGTGGCAAAACTATTTGCCCTATCACGTACAAATTAAAAATGTGAAATGTTTCAATTTCTGTGGGTCTGTCTCACCCAGTCCCCCCTGTACTTCAGGGGATTGCCTCACGCCAAGCAAAAACAACAGAGCTCCACTTCAACTTCGATTGTGGATCCCCCTTTCCACTGTTAGCCACCTCTCTGTTACTCTATACCCTCCACTATCCATCGGTTTATGTAAATTCATTCGCGGTGACTTTGCTTTGGCGCCCAATTAGTTTAATTTATGCAAATACAGCGCGGGCCACTGACAGTGCGTACCGAAAATGTAAGTCAGCGGATGTGGCTAGCATGTGGTGGCCATAATCGGTAATTTTGTGATTGGATAATTTACAAAATGAAAGTGTTTTTGAGCCACTCGAAATTGCCATTAATCGATTATGGCGAACCGTTTAATTTCGGACAATCGATAATTTAATCGCTCGCTTTTGATAGGGCGATAAATAATTTAAGTATAGCCAACTTTTAATGTGAAAGTTGAAATTTTGCAACATTTTTACTTGAAAGTCAGACTAGAAAATAAAAAATCGATACACAATCGATAATATCGATAATAACAGAAATTTATATATGGCCTTTAAATTATGCTTAACTTTTACTTAATATTTTAATAAGAAAATCAAAAATCGATGGATAATCGATAACATTATCGATAATAATAAAAACTTCTATATGGTCTTGAAATTATGCTTAGCTTTTACTTAATATTTAGATTAGGAAATGAAAAATCGATTCATAATCGATAACATGATCGATAATAATAAAATTTTCTCGATAGCCTTACATTTCTGATCTACACTGCCTCTTCATATCTCGAGGCCTGCTAAATTTAGACATGTCTCCAAGCAGCTGCCTCGGCGAATTTAATGATTTTCATGTTTGTCGATGTTTCTTCGGTCAAACTTTGCTCTGCTTCGATCCGAACTGATCTCATTTTCGTTTTGGCCACAAAATCAAATCTCCATTTGAATGTCGATCAGAGCGAGCTTCTTTGGGTCAGCCTTTTCTGCCAATGATGGGCTTGGCGGCCTCCAAGCAAATGTCATAGCTGCGATTGCAATTAATCGATAAATTACCAAATTCTGGGCGCCGCCAATTTTTATTTTATTTGAGATTTCATTTATGATTTCATTGCTGAGTACCTGTCCGTGCGATTCTTCAAGCGCTTCGAATTGTCGTTGCGATTTGTACATTCGATAATTTGAGTGCGATTGGTGTTATTTGTGACTTTTTCGGCCACACCTCTCGATAAATTAGACGCTGGCCAAAATGCGCAACAAATGCAAAAATAATAATAATAATAATGGCAAATGTAAATAGACGACGTCGAGCGGCGTACACAGTTTTCGTGCAACTGCCGCGTCTCACGTTTTTCCCATAAATAACTAGCTCTGGGTAGTGTCCCTCCCTCCCTATGCCTCCCCATGCCACCTCCTACCCACCTGCAATTCAATTTAAATATAAAAATAAATAAATTTATATCTCTTTGTTTTGGAGTTGAAGCCGCTGCCGCTGCTGCTTCTGGTTATTGATTAACTTTGGCAAGCCCAACGCCCTCTCTCAGACACGCCCCATCATTTGATTGAACTTTTCCCTAAGCGAAATAAAAATTGGAAATATTGGAAAAGCTGCAGTAGGCCAAGACAATGGCACAGCGAGATAAATCAATGCAAAGCAGGAGAGTGGAAATCACACTTCAAATGGCAAAGTTGGCATTGCAATCAAAACCGAAATGAGTTTCCATCTCTCTCTATCGCCGAATTAGCCAAATCAAATTAAACGGGGAAATATTTTACTTTCCTTTCTCTGCTTTTCAGTTTTCCCTTAACTTGGGTTTTGGGTGCGGTGTTTAATATTTTCCCAGGCTGGGTAATGGCTGTAAAAAATAAATAAAATCCCACAGCAATTTATTAAAATTTAAATCGATTTTTTCCTTATCGTTTTTTAGGTAGAGAAGGCAGGGTGGTGAAGCTTTTCCATATAGCGGACATAAACAAATTACAAAATGCATATGAAATGCAATACAATAATGTGCAATCTCGTCTGCCAGAGGAACCAGTCGAACAGTGGGCACTCAATAAGTGAAATCCCTTACTTGTAAACCAACTTCAAGCCAAGTTATAAACATTTTAGTTTGAGTTTGCTTGGTTAGTTTGTAAAAATCTGCTGATAAGCCTATCTAATCCCCTTTAGCCAACCCCCACTGTACTGCAATCTGAGCCCAGGCCAAAAAACTGACCGCATCGCGACGCAAGATCAGCGGCGAGTGCAAATTGATTAATGGATGCTAAATATTTAAAACATTTTCCAGTTGCCTGTGTAAAGCGAAACCATGAAAAGTGGCCGCCGCTGCGTTTGCGCTTGCTTTTGCTGTTGTTGCTGTTATTAATTGTTGTAGTTTATGCCTTAAAACGGCAACCAGTTTAGTTTAGTCCGAAGCACTCTCCCCTCCCCCCTCTAAAGCTAACCAAACTAAACCGAATGACTATCGCATCTGTTCGATCTTTGCAAACGATCTCAAATTGCAGTGGAAAATGGAAAGAAACTTTTGGCTTCGGTTCGGTTAATTGCGCAAATTTAGCCAAGAGGCTCTGATTTAATCCATGGAAATAGCAAATGTTAATCATGTGGGTTGTGTCTTTAGACCCGGAGTCTCTCACAATAACAGACGGACAGATATACGAGCTCATTTCTTGCCACACCATACGTTGCGGTTGTGGCTGGGACGACTGTCTTTGTTCCAAGTACGAAGCGGGCAAATTAATTAATAAAATACAAAATACAAAGCTCTGGGGGAGGAGGAAAGTAATAGACAAAAAATGAAACAAATCGAAATAAGCATAAACAATGCTGAGCTAATTAAGGCAGCAGCCCAGCAACAGCAACAGGGGCAGCAACAGCCACAGCAGCAGAAAATGCCAAGCCAGACCGACCCACATCTAAAAGTTGATCGCCTTAAAAACTTTGATGATCGCACATAATGGTACCCAGTGTTTTAAGAATCGTTTATGTTAATGAGAACTACAAAATTGGAAAGGTGAAATCTATAAAAAGGGGTGTACTTGAAGGCAGGAAAAGCAAACGTTTATTGGTGAGTAAAAATAAAGTTTTCTAAAGGGAAAACCAACTTTAACAAGTTTAAACTTAAACTATTATTACTTCCCTTAAACTTAAGCTACAAACTGTCTATAAAACCCTAAAGACTCCTTCTCCCGCTACCCTATCCGCTAATAAAATAAAAACTGTTGCACTTGAAGCGCAACGTGGAAACATAAATCATGGCGAAAAGTCATTTTACAGCGATTCCGAATCGGAATCCGCAGCAAAGGCCAAATGTGGTACGTGGCCAAGGAGGGGGCAAGGGGGAGAGGCAGACAGGCCACGCATGAACTCGAACTGAACCTGGCCTGAACTTTAAGCCCAGTAGCTATTGTTGGGGGAGGGCGTGTGCCAGCAACCAAAAGCTGACAGCCACAGCCGACGGCCACAAATAGCAAAGGGAAATCTGAATGCACGGAAAATATTTCTTTAAGTTAAGTTATGGCTAGGAAAATATGATTTTTAATCTTAGATAATAAACTTTTAGATAGTATTTAGCTTTTCAGGGTTTAGTTTAACATTTAGTTAAAGTTTTTATCAGTTTCTTTAACAACTTTGTTTTCAGTGCAAAGGTAAATCGTGATTTCGTAGTAAAATCAGGTTGATGAGCGTTGGACAGTCACTGAAAGTAAACTAGTTCTTTGGGCTCAGCATCTGCCGGGCAACAGCAACAGGCGCTCGTTCTGGGTGCGGAGGTCTCCTTTCCAGCACGAACTAAAACTTTAAGCCAAAAGCACATTCAGTTAGCTAGCCGGGGGAAGGGCTATAGAAAGAAGGCGGCTTTAATGCCTTTTCCCGAGCCCGGCAGAGAGTGCAAGAAACCCATAAATTAGCCAGAGTGCGCCTTATCCATGTGTGCACCATGGCGATGGTGGTGGCATGGTGGCATGGTGGCATGGTGGCATGATGGTGCTCCATCTGAGTTAGTGGTCAAATAAATAGAAAATTAGCCAGACATTGGCCAGCCAAGCAGCAAAGGCACAAGAAACGAACAAATAATGTGGATGTTGCAGCGGCATAAAGAGAGCAATAACAACCCAAGCAGCGACGCACATTAGTTGCCATAAACTCGAGACCGGAGACTGGAGACTGGAGAATATGGAACCGGAGTCCCGAAACTCTGGACTCAGAGGCCGGAGGCAGAGGCAACAGCTCATTGCCGCTAATTAATTGCGAGCGGTCAGGCGGGCCCCACAAAGAGGTGTTGGCAAATAAAAATGAAAATGAAAAGAAGAAGAAAAAAGGGAAAGGGGATCGATTGGGGTCTCCCTATAAATCTGCCAACGTCAGCAGCTGGTGCTGGCCAGGAATTTAAGAATCCTTCAGCTGGAAGAAAATCAAGACAAGTCATTGAAGGGGAAACATTCCTTGGGAAAGAATCTTAGAGATGCTTTTTAATCATTCTATAGAGTATTTCATATTCCTTAACTTACCATCTAGATATATCTCCCCAACCAAGTCTAATCCTTTATAATCTTACCTAATCGGTGGTGCCTCCCATTTCTTAGGCCTCACCCCGAAATGAATCACGAAAAAAGCCCGAAAACTTGTAAATATTTTTTACGCTCGCGTGTTAATCGCAAACAAATTAAAACTAAGACACATACGAAGCGAGGGGTTAGGGGACTCATATGCCAGGAGGCGTTAGATGAGGGGAGCGGAGCTGTTAATGAAAATGCCACAAAATTCCCATAATGCATTGCGAGGCTGTCTAGGAGACAACTTCGACTTCACGCTGCGCTACACAAAAAGCAAAAACTAAAAAAACTAGCTGTGAAAAGTCTCATTACTTTGGACAAATATGCAGTGTTCGTGGGCAAAGAGTTGGGGCAAATGTGCAAAGTTGCCAAGTTTTTGTGGGGCCAAAACTAAAAGGAGAGGGCAGCAACTAGACCGCAGCAGCTCGCGTGTTTTGCGGTGGCAAGTTCATAGATACAGTATCATATATATATTTGTATATATAGAGCAGGCCAGGCGGCAACTGTGACTCGATCCCTTTTCACTACAACACTTCTCATGCCACACGCACAGTTTTTGCAATTAAAATGGCTTTGGATTTTCTGGCTTTTCTCTCTTGCAACATTCAACACATACAGCACATGTGGGGACACATTTTTTCCAGAGGCGTCAAATTAATTGCCACAACTTTTGCCAGCCAGCCACTAACATTTTTATTTCACATTCAAATGACTCAAAAAACAAGGCGACAGATCGATGGGCAACATGTGTAAGCCAGGCCCAGACACATTTAAATATTATTCTCGGTTTAATTAATGGCTGCTTCTCTCTGCCTTTCTCGGGTAAACACATTTAATTACATCTAACCCAAGAACTTTGTGGGAAATTCGTGTGAAAGGAAAGCATTTACATGCTAATGTGTATGCTGACTGGACTCTAGAACTTAAACCATCAACATTAGAAGAGTTTTTATCCTTGAAAGTTGTTGTATTTTCCCTTTAAGAGCTAAGTTTTAAGACCAATATTTAGTGATTAGTAAGTAACCTTTTCTCCTTGACTGGCGATGCCAGCAAATCTGGCAAATTTCAGAGATTATTTGCAGTTCGCGGAATTCGTGATCAATCAATATTTGGCTAGCTCAAACAGTGGATACCAAGTAAGAGGGCCGTAAGCTTAGTAGAAACTCCCATGCGTAAGACTGGTTAAGAGATCTCTAAGTAAACAGCAGCCAGGAGAAGAAGGTCGAGCCCCGAAATCGTGTGTATCTTTGAGTAACGTGTCTGCAAGTATCTGTATCTCATGACAAATTGAGCTGTCGGCGGCGGCGGCTCTTTGAGCCCCGCAAACTTCCTCTATAAATCAATGTACTTCGCAATTCGTATCTTTTGAGCAGCCCCAGCCAGGCCGACAAGTGCAAATAGCTTGGAAATATTCAAAAATAATTGGAAACATGTCCGAGTTGCTCGACGATACTCTGAAATCTCATCGCTAGAGCAGCTCACATTAATTCTAATTGGCAATATTTTTCCAGTTCTCCGTTGATTTTCGTTTCATTTGTTACTTATTTTTCGTGTCTTTAGACATCTAACGATTTCTTTGGGTCTCTCCAAGGCACCGATAGAGACAAAGGCACGATTCGAGGTGATTCGAACTCGAACTCCACCCATTTTCAATCCACATTTTCAGAGTTTTGTGCAACTGACACTTGACATGCCAGCGAGGGGCGGGATCGAGGACTCTAAATGAATGCACTCGCTTGATTTATGCATTCAATTAGGCACGACTACAGTGCGTATGAAAAACGATGGGAAAAGATTTCGAAATCGAAACTAAAAGTGAATAAAAACCTATCATAAAATTTGAAAAAACCAAAAGTTAGTTATCATAAAAATCTGTTATTGATTTCCTGTTGATGTAATATCATGATGATAAATCTCAAACTTTAACAATCACAAAACCATAAATGTCTTGGCAGTTATGTACCGCACTGTACATATGGCTCTTAAACTTTAATTGCAATTATCCAATCGACAAACTCCTAAAAATGTGCTCAAAGTTTCTGAATCATGTTTCGTACTTGTTTTCGAGTTACAAAATCATTTTATGTGCCTTTCTTCTAGCGGCCGCTGCCTGCTAAGCCATATTATTATTATTATTATGGCTGGCCAGTGGCATTGTCTGGCTTATTTATGGCCGCCAAGCTTAGGCTTAGATTTTTAATTAATTCAAGGCTCTCGCGGCGGCACGTTCCCCCCTTCGCGCTTCTCTCGCATAATTGTGTAATTGTTGTCTGTGGTCAGCCAACGCAATATTGTTGAAAAACAGAAACAAAAATTAAATAAAACAACCTCCTCCTCCTCCTCCTCCTCCTCCTCCTTCCCTACTACTGGGTTGAGTCATCATCATCACCTCATTGCCGCCATGCGTTACGTGGGCGTTGGCGTGAAAATTCTAGGGTTGAAACACTACGGAAAATGTCAGCGTAAAATTGTGGGAATTCCCTTTCTTCAGCAGCGGTCAAAGTGCATTTTCCCCCTGTCAGATTGCAATTAAAATTCATTAGCCAACGGACAGCCAAAAGTAAAACAAGCTAAATTAGTCGAGTCACAAGGCAAAGGCAAAGGTAATTCACTTAACAGCACGACGGCAGCCCACAGCCCACAGCCCACATGGCAGCATAATTAGACCAAAACCAAACATGTTTGCTGGCCAAAACTACAAAGGCGGCTTTTACACGCTTTTGTTGACAACTTTGATGGGGGAGCAAGGAGGGAGTACAACCACCATAGTATGGTTAGGTGTATTTTCTTACCAAGAAACTGCAGGCCCCTACAAGTCAGTTCTAACTTTTAAAGGTGATTTAAGCTAACAGCTTTTATCTAAACTAAAGAATAGCAGATTCTAAGCCCTTACAAGCTTAGTAATAAAAGAAAAAGCAGATCTTAAAAATAAGATACGGAAGACAAGCAACTTTCTAACCAAATTATAGCAACCTTTTATAAAGACTAAAAAAAAAACAGAAAAAATAAGCAAATTTCATATGAAATATGGTCAGAAAAGGGGAGTGGGAAAGGGGAAGTGAGACAACAGAAAGGGACTAAGGGCCAAATGTGTTGAGACCACAACATGTTAAGTGTTATTTATGCGGTCGGAAGATTTCTTATTAAGATAGGGCTAGACGCTATGGCTCTACCCCTCATCACCAGACTTCTCTACCTGTTAGGGCCATAACAAATGTGGCTCAGACTTTTGACAACAAAAAGGGTTCCTTTTTTTTTTGGGGGGGGTACAAAAAAAAAACCTACAAGAAATGGCCGAAGAACAGCTGCCCAGTCAAGAATGAAAAACAAAGTCACTTCCTTGGGGAATTTGGCGGAAAGATCTGCCAAGAAGGAAACAGGCCTTGCTAGAGGAACTCACATTAAGCATACGCCGCGTATGAAAGCGATAAGAAAGCTAACCCGCTGGGAAAAAGATAATGAATGCTCAAACAAAGGAGTGTGGGCCGCTTGAAATATATCGAGAAACAAAAAATAAATAAATAATAAAATTTAAGATGACTAATTGAGTTATTTGAGATCTTAGACACCAGGATACCCCGCCCAGGCACATTGATATCGATTCTATTAGTGGCAGCAGTGTCAAGACCACCAGACAATGCCATCATCAGAGACTCTATTAAGTGCACACGGCGTAAAAATAGACCTCACTCAATGCAATCCATAAATTACAAAGCGTTTAATTGTTATTCAAACAAATGCGATAAATTCGCCGCCATCTAGAATATTTTCTAATTACTTGCAATATTCAATTAGTGCCATCTACATGCAGCTCGATCTTGCTCTATTCCGATTCCATTTGCGATCGTTCGATCGATCGATCGATCTGTCCAGTGACATTTCATTAATTACCGCTAATTTGCTGCTTTCCTGGCCATTGAAAACGTGATGGCAGTGCTTTGTTTGTATGGACTTTTTATAGATTTTCCTATTACCCAAATGCAAACTATATTATTCAAACTAAATACTGATTAAATTATGGAAATTCCCATTTTTCCATGCACAGCCCCAAGTTGAGGGGGTGAATCATTCGGCTTTATTGCTATTTGCCATTTACTGTTAGAGCGACGACCAGTTGACTTAAAAGTGCATTGCAATTTCCAGCTAAACGCAGCAGCAACAACAATCGCCATAATAATAGTATGATGTCAGCCATCCAGAGCTGTATCAATAAAGAGAAAGAGAGAGAGAGCTTTATAGGTATAAGAAAGAGAGCGAGTGCCTTCTCGTTGAGTGGGCGACAAGTTCAATTTGGTTCCATTTAAAGCTCAAGGAAAAGGGGGGGAAAAGTAAGGAAAAATGAGGAGAAAAATATAGAGAAAATGAGAGGCCAGCAAATCCCATTTTCGTTATAGCTAATTCACAATAATTGTTAACAATGACGTCGGTTTCGCGCGTTGCCCGATGCCCGCTGAGGCAATTTAAATGCAAATAATTTTGTAAGAAATTTACATGGCTTTAAATTTGAATATAATTACGCGAATTAGACGCCGGGCTAGCTTATGGACAAATTGCCCGAGAGGCCCACGCCCACCATTGGCCCCACTTGCTGGCTGAGCTTTCTACTTCATACACTTAAAAATGAATTTTGCAACAATCACACACTCACAGAGAGCGAAAGACAAAGGCAAAGAGGGGACGGCAAAACGAGGTTCAACAAACGCAAAATTGTGCAAAGCACAAAAACAAAGCGCAAGGCACAAAAAGGTAAACAACATCCACAGCTAGGCAATTGTTTAAGTAACTTGCAACTTGTAACAGAAGCACAAAAAACGAATTCATTTGCCATTGCGGCAGCAGATGATCAGAAAGAAGCAGCAGCAAAAGTGGCGCGGACAGTGGGTTAAAACTCTTGAGTTTAAAATCAAATTTCATTTAAGAAATGAACATATGGAAAGGAACATATGAAATGAATAGCTAATGAACTGGTTAATGAAAAAGGAGTTACTTATAAATGAACAAAGAATGAATGAACTCAGAATGAATGAATAACTTATAAAAGAACTTAAGATTTGAATAGTCAATGAACTAGTTAATAAGTGTATGACTAATAAAAGAACATAAAACTAATAAGTAACTTTCAAAGGAACACAGAACTAATGATTATGGAGTAAGTAAACGTAGTATGAATGAATAACTTATGTTTATTTAATGAATAAATGAATGTAATGAACGAAGAAAGAAGAAATGAATAACTGATAAATGAAAATATATTAAATTAGGTAATAAGAGGCAACTTAAAATAAATTAATACTCAATCAATGAACATACAGGAATCGATGAATCGATGAATCTATGAATCGATGAATCTATGAATGAATGAATCTATGAATGAATCCATGAATCTATAAATGAATCTATAAATGAATCTATAAATGAATGAATTCATGAATATATAAATGAATCTATGAATGAATGAATCCATGAATCTATTAATGAATCTATGAATCTATGAATAAATGAACCTTTGGATGAATGACTCAATGAATCTATGAATGAATGAATCTATGAATGAATGAATCTATGAATGAATAAACTATGAATAAATAAATCAATGAAAGAATGAATAAATAACTCTATGAGTGAATGAATGATTCTTTGAATGAATGAATGTTTGAATGAACGAAATACTGAATGTTTGATTGAATGAATGAATAAATAACCCATAAATGAACAGCTAAAGAATAATAGATAGAACATAGACAGAATAAATGACCAAAGAATGAATAAATTTCTCATAAATGAACAAAGAAAATAAATGATCACCCAAAAAAACCACATAAATGAACACCTAATGAATGAACACTTTTTAAACGATCACCTTGCTAATAACTAAAGTACATAAAAGAGAAAAGAAGCACACCTAGAACAGCTATTAAACTCCATTAGTCATCCCAAATAAGTTAAGCATGGAAGTTGCCAGCGAAGTTAACCAACTTTTCCACCAACTTCGTACCACTATAACTTTGCTACCGATCGCTAATGAAGATGATGTTGCAAAAAAGCGAACATGGGTAATAGAAAAATAACGGTCGTTGGCAGCTGCCAGGTGAATGAAAAAGTGGGCGTGGCGGCAAACAGAAGCAGAAAGAGATGGCAACAGGGCGATTGCATTCGAGTTCGAGTTGAAAACGAAATTGAAAGCGAATTTGCTTTCCATTTCAGCTGAGCTGCAGTTTGGAAATGAATTTCTGTATTTTTTTAGGGTGACACACAGGTGGGCTCCGAACTCCGAAAAAAAAAAAAACTAATTAAAAAACCTAAGACAGAGTTTCGTTTTCCTTTTTGTTCTCACGCTGCGAGGGACAAGCCTGAAAAAATAAACTTAAAAAAAAGCGAAGCTCCCAACACGCGCACGAAATTTTAAGCACATTTTATTTGCTATTATTATTATGGGGATTTTGTTTGGTTTTGTTTGGGCTTTGGGATTTCTGCTTTTCACCCACTTACCGCAGGAAACGTGCCAAGATCGGCGGCCCCCTCGAAAAATAAACAAAATTAATATGCAATTAATCGTCCATCACAAAGGAACATGCTGCCAATACAAACAGAAAGCTTAAAAAAATCTACAAAAAAAAATGAAAACAATTGCTGTACGTGCACATGTCGCTGGGAGAAGAGGAAGAGACGCGATAAGCATCTGAAACAGCTGAAAAGTCACCTACTCACGGCAAGAGCCAAATCGAAGCAGGCCAAAAGAGCCGAAAATCAACAAAAGGGGGGAAGAGCTGAGCAGCCGCACCCTGAAATGTGTCAAAGATCAACTGACAAAAATCGTCAGACGGCCACAAAGGCAATAAACAAGCAACAAATGTTGTGCACAGAGAGAAATAAGTGGTTAATAACTTAGGAAAATAAAGTTTAAGTAATAAAATTAAGAAATTTGGTAAAGAAAAATGATAGAAAAACCTCATTAAAAACACTTTTTGTTAATAATAATATCACCTTGAAGACTTAACTTGTTTTTCTCAGTGTATAAGCACTCAAGAAAACACTAAAACAGAGCAGGAAATCAACAGCCCGCAAAATGCAATTGAAAACGAAACTGCAAAATCAGAGAGAAAACCCAAAAAACCAAAAAACTTGGCGCCGTGAGAATATTAATTTTGAAAAACTTGGACTTTCGGTCAGTTCGCCTCCCCCTTTATCTCATGTGAATAATCCGATTTTTAAGCGTAGGCGTGGCCAAAGGTTAAGCCAAGTGACCAGAAGATGGCGCCAGTCAGGCAAAACAATGCAAAACCATTGATCGCTAGGCCTGCCACAGCACTCGCAATCGCACAACAATTGTCAATATAATTTCTCATTAATAGCTATGGCTAATGAAAGGGCTCCATTCTTCGCCTCCTTCAATGCAAAATCTTGTAAATGAAAGTCAAAGTTTAGGCCTGATAAGAGGCGACAGCACGATGTTTGTCCAAGAGCCAGCTGCAGGGGGAAAATAAAGCCGATAAAGTCAGGCCCCTTTCCTTTGTTCGAAACTCTTCGCTTATCAGGCTCGAGCCTTGAGCCTGAAAACTATATATCTTAGCTATATGCTATATACACACAGCTGTGTTTAAGTTATTAGCACCAAAGAGGCGTAAATAGAAACTTATCCCGAAATTCATAACCATTTATCGACATATAGGCCCTATGTTTGTTCAATGATCCAGAGAGCCTGCTTATCAGACTGGTAAAAGTGCTTTTTGATTGGCTGATTGGCATTAAGGAATGAAATATATATAATTCCGAGCCGAGCTGTACATATACCCATGACAGCTGATCTTTTCAAGTGACCCACTTAGCGCGTGTTCGTGTGTACTTTCCCTTTCACAGCCACCCCCCTCGAACAACAATGCAAGTCTTTTGTGACCACGAAATGGAGTTTGTTTCATAAATATTTGCAGCAACCCGAGAAACTCAAAACTCAAAACTCAAAACTCAAACTGAAACTTGAACAATTTTCGGCCTTTTTCCAGAGCCTCTTGATATATCTTTTTAGTGCTGTATTTTTAGAAAGTGCGTGCGTAATTGAAGTTTTAGTCGCTTGGCAAATAAATTGCCGCTGCCAAGTCAATAAATTAAGCAAAAGCAGGCGGCGTAAACTCACGGCAGCGCTGCCGACGCTGTCGCTGCTGCAGACTGCGAAATTGCAAACACAAATTGCAACTGCACTCGAGGCGAATGAACGCAATGCAACGCTCTGCTGCCGCCGACTTCGCTGCCGGCAATGCACTTTGCCAAGGACAGATCCATTGAAAAGCGGCGAAGCAGCGGCTCTGTTGCAACGACTGCATCGTGCCAGCAGGCACTGAGAGAAAAACTTGGGTTTTTGGTAAAGGAAAAATCATGATTTTGTATTAATCTTAAAGAAATATAAGCAGTAAGTTTATATCTTTTCTGATAAGAAAACCTTTTTTAGTTCAAATTTTTGATTATTTTTTAGTTTTCTTTCAGTGCATCTCTGTGGCAATGCCTCTCTGGTTTATGTGCGTGTAATTTATAAATATAATTAATAGAATTACATGGCGTACGAGCGCAATATTGACACTGATATCATAGGCTCTCGTCCTGTCTCCCTCTCACTCACCGGCTCACTCGGAGCTGCTCTTCCCTCTCATAGTCATAGTCGTAGTCTTAGTTTAATGCCCGCTGAAACAAAGCCCCAAGGTTAAAGCAAAAACAAAAACAATGCAGGCAGAGCTTAAGAACTCAGGGAAATGTTGAAAAGCACAGGGTCAGGGTGGGAAATATAGGGGTATGTGTAAAAAATATAGAAAAACAGATCGAAATACTATATAAATTCGGTCAAAAACACTCTCAATCGTTGATATAAATGGAAAACTAACATATGGAAAAGCCTGTTCTGGCTTAAATATGAGACTTTCGAATGATCTTCTTTAACTTCAAACTAAAAACTTCATTTGATTTCTTTTCTCTAGTTTTTACTGTACTTTAAGTTAGTTTTAGGGACAGAGAACCTTAACCCGTAGACCACAAAACCCAAAAAATTCATTCCTCCGCTTTTCATTCATTCCAAGCACGTTCAAGGCTTCCCTAAACACCCCCACCACTACCCACTGGGCTTATCCAGTTGGATTTTCGTATATTTTCCTAAACTTGCCACTGCTTATTGGCTAACTAGAAATTGACAGCTAAATGGCTGGCTGGCAGTTATCTTACCTAAAAAATTCAATTTTCCGCTTTTCCAGGCTTTTTGTTTTTATCAGCCTTCCCATTAATATGCAAATCCAAGGAAAATTGAAAGTTTTTCTTATTTTCCTTAACTAATTAAAAGTCACAAATTACCGCCTAATGCCATGTGGAATATTTCATAAAATTCGCCGCTGTAACTTGCGTAAAATATGGCAAAGTAGGCAGGGTAAATAAAGGGGCGTGTCGGCGTGTGCAAAGTGCATTTACCTCCCAGCCTGCAACAATAAATAAATAAAGAAAAAAAAAGAATCACAGAAACAACGGCGTGTGATTGACTTCACTCAAATGCGTGGCACGTTTTTTTGTGCAACCGCCGAGCATTTGGTTAGCGAAACAGAGAGAGAGAAAGGTTAGGAGCCACCGAGCTACGCATTCGATTTGCTTTTTTACTCTGACTAACTAGTTTGAAAACGCGTTTTTCTATGGCCAATTTCGGCGTTCGAAGGAAGGGGCTACCCGGGCGTATGAGTAATAAAAGGCAAAAAAGTTAATTGAAAGCGAAAAATAATGAAATTTAAGAACTTCAGCAGGAAAATCGTTGAATCATCACTTTTGGTTAATTTAACAGAAGATAAAAGTTGCATTTTTTTAGGAAATATTTTTTATGAATTTATATTTTTAGCGGTAAAAAATAAAGTAATAAAGAATTTTAATTAAGAAACCCAAAAAAGTATTTAAAAATCAACTAAAATTAAAATGGAAAGCCTTACAAAACCCATAAACTAATTGAATAATAATTTTGTTAATATAAAAAAGTGTTAAAATCAATGTGAAACATTCCTAAAAAACCAAATTTAAACAGCAATAAAATAAAATAGCCGAAAGCCCATTAACAAAATGCTAAATTAAAGACCCGAAAACCAAATTAAAACTGCAACCTCATGTTTGATATTTTGTGATCGCAAAGCAAGTTTGTCATTTTTATTTGTTTGTATTTTTATTTGTTGATATTTTTTGTATTTTTGTTTTTCTGAGCTCTTACGAATTTGGCAACTGCAAGTCAAATTTAATTTGACAGGCCGCGTAATGAACGAGAAAAAAAAAGAGAGAGAAAAACCAAAAGTCGAAAACTGAAAACTGAAAAATGGCAGCTGGCAGCCAAGTGGCCAAAAACAAAGCTTTTTATGGCCACAAAACAGAATTTGAGCTTTGACTCTTTTCTCGTTTTTCGTTTCGTTTTCGTATAGGCAATATTCGATTTGGATTTTCATCGGCCGTTTTTCCAATGGTATTGGTATTGGTATCGGTAATGGGCAAAATGCAAATGCAAATCAGCGAGGATGACAGCCCGAAATTAATGACGACAATAAACAATTATTGAATAATTGAAATTGACTAGGGGAAAATTGATTTGTGGACTGTGCAACGCTGCAACTGCAACTGCAACAACAGCAACACAATGGCCACACAAAACTATAATCATAAAATGAGAGCCAAAGGACAGGTCGGGGCAAGCAAACAAAGCGAGGGAAAATTAAGGAAAAGCCAGACGAAACAAACAAAGCGGAAAAATGTTGACAAAACATGAAAACCAACGAGCAGCAAGGGCAGAAAATGCTGAAAAAAAACAGAAAGAGTTGCGGCTAAATTGAAAAATAAAAGTTACGTATTAGCCAGACGACAGCCAGCCATAAAGTTGAATGAATGAAATGTCTGGCTGCCCTGCCATGGCGAGTTTTCCCGCTTTTCCGAGCCAAGTTGAGTGCCTGCGAAGAGGAAGGACGACAGTTGATCGGGTAATTAGCGTGTCTGACCTTCTGCCACTCCCCCTCTTTATCTGTTTCTATAAATCAGAAGTGGATGGGTGTGGAGGGGCTGGGCTGGGCACCTCTTGGAGCCACTTGATATGGCTCTCTGGCAAAGTGTCTGCCAAGATGGCGCCAGGATAATTCGCCCTGAGTAGAGTGGGAAATGGAAATTGATTGCCGGCATTTAAATATTTTATCGATTGCGCAGCTTAAAGGACCTCCAAGGACCACTACAAGAGCAGACATCAAAGTCAATCAGTTCAAGTTAAGCGCTCCTTTTTAATCGCAGCTCACTCTCTTTCTCTTTAAACTTAATAAAAAATACTTTTAAAAATCATAATTTACCAGGGAAACTTAATATAGGACTTAAAACAGAACCCAAAGCCAAAGTCAATGTTAGGGAATTAAAAACGAGTTAAAAGAAAAACCTCCCGCTGCGAGGGAAGCCTTAGGAAAACTTCAGCTTAAGGCAGCTTTAAGCCAAGTGCAGTCGTTTTACACTCTAAAAAAAAGGGGGTAAGGGTGCAAGCCACACTTAAGGAATCTGCTCAGCTGCTGCTTCTTAGGTTCAATATACAAAATAAACTTGAAAAATGTATTCAATTAAAAAAGTTTTCACTTGCAACACGCTGGCACCTCTCTTGGCCCTCTCAGCCAGCCTTTTAGCCTTCTCCTGCTGTGTGCCTTTTGCAGTTGTAAGAGTTCTTCTTCTTTAGCTTTTTTTTTCACTTTTACAAAGTTGCCAAGGAATGCTCTGCATAACTGTAAATGAGCCGAAAGAAGTGGGAGAGAGGGCGTGGCCACCACATTGCGGTTGCCTTCTGTCTGAGCTTCAATTTTGCACCCTCCCTTCTTCCATCCTGCCCCTTTGTCTGCGCCTGCTTAGCATGTAAATAATGTGCACGAAATTATGAATGCAGCTAATTAGCAAGGAGCAGACGAGTCCTGGCTGCCAGGATTCCCTTTTGTTAGCCAGCTTCTTGTTGCAGGCTTCTGGGATGCACAGCGAAAAATGAACTTTGAACCTGAGTAAAAGGTCCTGAAAGTAGTCTAGAGTTTCCAGCAACTAACTTACCAGACTTAACTTACTTAATGATAGTTTTTTTTAGATATTTTTTACCCGTGTAGCGCGCTTTAAATTCATTATGTCATTGAACCGTTAAACTGCGCTTAAAAGCTAGCCGCTTGCTTTTTGTTTATGGCGCCACGGGGAGCGTTTAACTTAAAGCGTCGACAAATAATTCAGGGAGTTCAGGGAGCTTCCCCTCCCTGGCCATTAATCACCCACCCACCTGGATATAAAGCCAAACTTCTGCGCTTGCCACTTGCCGCGATTTATGGCCTCTGCACTTGAGAGAAGGTGTTTCATTCCAAGGAAAACTTGACTTACCTGCAAGGAAAAGAGAAAATAAATTCGGGATTAGTTGGGAATTGATGGAAAGTGTTTGGGACTTAAAATAGTAGCCATAAGGCTAACTTAATCAAGTTTAAATTCGACTTTATGCCCCTTCTCCTTAACCTTGCCTTTCAGCAATTAACCATAAACAATCTCTCGTATGGCAGGCTGAAACAGATCCCGTTCTGGCCTGGTTAATGGGCCTAGGCCAAGCCTTAACTGGTTCAGTTAATGATAAGAGAAACCCTCACCCTGGCCCAGAAACAAAAAGTATTACAAAAAAGCGCTGCCTGTCAGCCTGGCCAGCAGATGCTACCTTAAGATTAAGGCCCAGAAACTTCAGCTTTTGTTGTTGCCTGAATTTACGTTAAAACATTTTTTGCTTTTTTCCTTGGTTTTTGTTTTTGTTTTTCTTTTTTTTTTTTTGTAAAACAATTTTATCGCGTGCATAAACAAGATGCGGGACAAAAACGAGAAAAAAAATATAAAAAAACGAAACGAAGTCAACTCCAAACTGAATTTCAGGTTTACTACAAAGTCATGCAACACGGTCATGTGCAGCGGCAGCGGGAGCAAGCTCTGTCTCTTTCCCACCCGCATACTGGCAAGACTTTTCAGCCGCTGTCAGTCGAAGGCTGCAAATTATTGCAGGACATTTACCAGAATGGCCAAAGGGTAAACAATTTTTTGCATTTATTTATTTTACAGCAACAGGCGAAGAAGGTTAAACGGCCTCCAGAAAGAAGAAATTGAAGAAGATAAACAGAGGGTTAAGATGGGTACTCTGAAATGAGGGATACCCTTGAGGAAACGTTATGAAACTTGGTATTTATATGTATTTCAGTTTAATAAGGCATTGTGGGAAGTATCTTCCAGATAACTTCAAAACTAGAAGATTTATTTGACTTTAAACAAGTTAAGAACCTTGAAAGAATGTAAGAAAATGGGTCAGTAAGCTGCCTTAGCTTATCAAGAACACCCTTTGGAAGAGTATTTCAACAGCCATTTCAGCACGAACCCCAAGAAAATTACGAGAAAACGAAGACTGCATTATCAGTCAAAGCAATTACAAAGGCATCGACAGCAGCAAGGCATTTATTATAAAGTATTCAGGGCTTTCCATTTTCCAGGTCAGCGAGGAAGCAGAAACAGAAACAGAAACAGAAATCGAAACAGAAACAGGAACGAGGCCGAGACAGCAAGGCGAGAACTGTAAATATTTATTTATAGGCAGCCGGAGTGTCACTTTCTTTCGCTTTTGACCATTTTCAATTTATGTGCTTTTATTGATTTAAATCTCCGGCAAATGCAGTTGTTTTTTATTGCACTCACATTTGTAATACAACGAAAACGAAACGAAAGTAAAGTTGATCGAGGCAACGGCCAGGCCATATCATCGATAAAACCCAAAAACGAACTCCCGAACCTCCCCCCCTCAATAAATGTTGCATTTTTATTATCATTTGCTGGGGGCTGTCATCAGGTGGAGAGGTGGCCAGCACAGAGAGGGGGGCAGCAGCAGAAGAAGGGAAAAGGAGTTGCACTCGAAAGTGAAAGTTAACTTTTTAAGGCAGAAAGCTTGGCTCCACACATGTGAGTCTTTCTTTTTGTCTTCTCTTTTTTCGCTCTCTTTCATTTTGCCAGCCCAATTTTTGTTGATTAGTTTTTTTTTGTTTTTTTTTTTTGTTGCTTTAATTGAATCAGCGACAACATGTTGTCCGTTTAAGGTTGTACACACTGTAGTAGTGGCACAGCTTAGTGGCTGCCCCTCGCCTGTTGCCACATTTAACATTTAATTTTAATTGCCGCTGGCGCCGCCGCCTGCCCAAGTTCAATAAACTTGTCTCAGTTAGGCTAGTGCCGATGTTGGTAATGTTGATGATGATGATGATGATGTTGCCGCCGATCGATGTGGCATGCTGCAATAGATACGTTGCATTTTTCGCATGTGCAACGACGACGAGCCGCCTTTCAGCAGCAGCAATTGCTGCTGCCGCCGCACAATGAAATGAAGCCATTCCCCTTCCGATTTCGATCCGCTTCGATCATCGGATATCAAAAGGCAGCGATCGTTGCCCCAAAGAGTGCGGCCTGCATGTTGCACACACTCTGTTTTTATTGTTAATTACAAATATCGGTGATTGGGTTGCTTGGCAGCAGAAAAAAACACAGAAATAATGGCGTGAGAAAGTTTTTGCCACGTTTTGGGAGTGAGTCCAAGGAGGGGGTTATCTGCCAAGATCTGGAGTTAATTGGGGGAATCAGAAAGAGATCTATATTCTTCCCTTAAACCAACTCTAAGTTTCAGCTTTCCTTTTCCACATTTCTCCCTTCCTTTTTTAGGCCACAGGAAATGGTTTCGGGCTGATTATCCTGCAATTAGCTTAATTCCTTTCCACACTCTTTGCCATTCCATCAGGCGATTAAGAAATTTGGCGAGCTTCTTTTTGCCTCGTTTTTCTCCCCATTTTCCTTTGCCTTTTTTAGTTTAGCGAATTTTTTAGCCCTCCGCTAATGATCTGTCACGCCCCGAGGCGAACGCATAAAAATGCATTTGCCGTCGTCGCCTTCGAAATAATAAAAATGCCAAAAAAGGGGAGCTGCTGCAAAGGAAGAGAACCTACAGAAATGCATTTATTTATTTGCGGCGGTTTGATCGTAAAAATAATTTCCTTTTATTGCCCAAAACGGGGCAAATGATGTTGCCGCGCAGTTGCATGCACCCAAAAATGGGGGATGAGAGAAACAGAGAGACTTTAATGCGTTTTATGTCCTCGTCATGCTGCTGCAGTCGGGACCTTTGTGTCTCCACTTTAGTGGCCCCCATATCTTTAATTCTCTTTATTTTACTTTTCCTTCTTCTTTCCCCTTTCCCCTCTTTTTGGCTTGCAGAAAATCCGCAAATCAACGCCTCAAGCCTCGAATTTTATATTTATTTTCGTACGCCGAGAGCCATTGACATTTGCCGGACCGCCCAGGCACTTATTCAATTAAACAAAACGCAATTGTTGTTAACACGAAACAAACACAGCTCAGTCGCCCTCTCTCTTACCCTTACAGTAGCCCCATCTCTTTCGATCGCCCGTGGCATATTGTCCCTAGCCAAAGTCATGGAGCGTCAAATTGTTATGGCCAAAAGATGGAAAAGATACAAATGGCAACGGTTATCGCACAACAAGCGCAATCAGTCGTGTCGCAGGAGCTGGATAGAGATAGCCATAGTGCAGAGGAGAGAGACAGAATGGGGACAGACGCCGGCAAACAAACAAGCAACAAACGGGCAAACTAAAGGGGCGGGGTAAGCACTTGCCTGAGTGCAACTAAATAGATATTATATAAGCATAAAGAATATGTTTGCCGCCAGTAACGCACCCACAAAAAATACAAACGAAAAATACCAGCTTTAGCTACTAGAAAAAATAGTGAAATAAAATACTAAAGGCTTAGAGATACCCTTTAGATCCTCAACATCCACAGAATTCTACTTCAACCTTCTTTAATCGTTAAGAAACTTTGTAAACTTCTATATCACATCTTCATACCACATCAACACTAAAGATAATCTCTGCACCGAACCCATTTTACAAGTTATAAGTTATCTTTGAAAAAAGAAAACCCAGCATACCCCATTTCTAACCCCGATTACAGGGTACACCAAATGGTAGAAAGAGAACTAAACAAGCTAATAATCATAAAACCAAATGACTTTGAACGGCGTCGGAACGTTCTCGCCGCTCGTTGTCCTTTGACAGGATGCATGGAGCACGGATGGAAGATGAAAAGGAAACTGCAGAGGAGGAAGACGAGCCCGCAAACCGAGACGGGAAAAGCGTGAAAAAATAAGACGGCGAACACAAGGGGCAGGAGAATCATCAACATTATCGTCAGAGTGACGATTAAAATTTAAGCTTCATTTGTTGCTCTTGTCTGACTCCTTTTCGGTGGGTGTGGAAAATGGGGGAAAAACGAGGAAAAACATAAGAGAGTGATTGAGGATTTTTCATGGCTAAGCCAAGGAGACTGTGATTGAGTAGGTGTCAAAAGTTGAATGGGCAAATGGGAAATGGGAAATGGGAAAAACGGAAAATGGCAAGGGTTAAAATGTTGCAGAAACTGCCAGACTGTCAATTTTCAATTTCCCCAACCACCCGTGTTTCTTCTACCATTTTATCTAGCTTAACCCACACCAAATGAAAATTGCAACTAATAAACAAATAAACATGGAAAACCGAGTGGCAGAGGGAAAACAAAAAGAAAAACGGGAGGAAAAAGAACTGCAAGCGACACAAATTGCAAATGCAACACAAAATCCCCATTCGGTTCAGGGGGCACACGCCCACAAAAGGCTGAATGCATTCGCAATCAGATTGAATGGCATAAATAAAAGGGGGCAAGTGGAGAGTTTTGGTTTTGGGTGGATGGAGAAAGAGGGAGAAAGGGGGCGAGAAAGTAGGGAGTTCATTCAGGGACAGGGTCAGGGGCAGCAGCCAGACGCCGAATGTGGAATCGTTTTAATGGATATCAAATAGGAAACAAAACAAACATTCCCACACAAATATACACATGCAATGCAGCAGTCCAAATGCATAACCAGCACTGAGAAAAAAGTTTAGGGAGTTTAAGGAATGTTATCTCCAGAGAAAGCTACTATCTAGTCACATAATTCCTGGAAAACTTACTTATTTTAACTTTAAAACAAAAGGATTTAAGCTTTTGTTAATTCAATAAAAGAAATCCCTTTAAAATTACTCAGAAAGCCATCAAATATTTATGGAATCCATTACCCTATTTGCTTTTTTCCAGTCCACTCCGATAGGATCCCAACTGCAGCGGGAGAGTTCCAATCAGAACTCCAGCTGGGCCCGAAAGGGACCAACGGTTGCGGCGAGAATGAGAGGGAAGAAGGAGGAGCACAGGCAGGACAACAGTTTTGTTTCATTTGCACAAACATTTCATGTTTTGTGTTCCTGTTCTGTTTTCTGTTTTCTGTTTTACTTTTCGCTTTTCAACTTGTTCATCCACGCCTCCTTCGCCCACTCCGTCCACAACCCTACCTTTCATCCTTGCTCTTTCATTTCGCCAGGCTCGTTTTTACTGTTTCCACTCTTCTTTTTTGCAATCTTTTTTTGCACGTTGCGTTTTATTTTTGTGTCTGGCAGCTGCTCGACAACAACAACAATATTGATTGCAATTTCAGCCTGCAGTGGAAGAGGAGAGGCGACAAGGAAGAGAAGGAGTTGGGGTTCTCTTTCTCATTTGGCTGAATGGCCCAACACAAAAGCCTAAAAGCACACACACACACACACACACAGATAGACGGCAGGCAGACAGATAAACACACTCACACACAGGCAAAGCTTGGCTTATGAACCAACAGACGACATCATGCTGGCAAAAACGGGGAAGCAGTGCAGCAAGCAGTGGGAAAAGGAAGGCAGTGCACTGGGAAAAAGGGAACTGGGATACTAGAAGAATCCATTTCTTGACAAGATATCGATCTAAAAACTAATTTTGACCATAAAGTTTGTAATATTTAAGCAATAATATGAAAAAACTGCAGGTTTTTTAACATTTAAAATAATTATTTTACATTTTCTCCATTTTAAAATCTCCACCAATCTCTCCCTGTGTAGATTTAAGTTCTGCATAAGAGAGTGAGATGGAGAGAAACGGAAACTGCTGAGCCAACGAAGCCTTTAAAGTTGGCAAAAAGCCTGCGGATGGAGCCACACACACTCATGTGTGTACATATAGATGTGTGGATGGATACGGATGTGGGTGGCAAATACAGGAGGCGGTTCCAGGAGGAAAACACGGGGAAAGGCAAAAGGAAGAGGCGGAGATGGAGTTGCCCTGGCATTGTCTGTTGGCAATGAAAATACGACAATAATGACGTCGAGGGAACTTTCCGCCGGAGAGTCATGCGCCGTTCGATAGGTGCCCCCATGGAATGTGTGGGTGTGCGGACGACTGCTGCAATGCACCAGATACAGTGGTAAAAAGTGCAAATTTCTAGGAGCTTGGAAGTTTAAATACATTTTAATATTTATTTGTTCAATTTTGGATAGAAATTCAAGATTTGGGGTAAAGCTTTCCCTTCTCTAAGGCCATACTATAGCTTCAGAGTCTAAAGTCAACATTTCTGGGGACCACTGTACAGGTTACCCCGATGTGCATATGCTTATTCAAGTTTCAGTGTGCGTGTCGTTTTGGCAAAGATTTCATTAATAGCCTTTGCGGTTGTGAGGGCGGAGAAGGGAGTGGAAAGCGAGTAAGCAATGCATACTTGATTTGATATTCAACAAAAGGTGAGTAGTTTCCTCCTCTTCCTCCTTCACCCCCTTCCCATTTCTCCTATACATTTATCTTTCTGCCCACACATCGTTATGCGCTTTAATTTGCAAATGGTTTTGCAGATTTGGTTGCGGTTACACATTTTGTGTGGGGGAGTCTGCCACAGTGGTCACCCGTTGCGATGGAACTACTGAGCGTGTCCGCAACAAAGCTTCTATGGAACAAAAAGTGTCTGATGTGGCGCTGTTTTTAATGTTTCCTCAATTTGACTGCCCCCAAAAAAAGGTCGTTAATTGCTAAGTTCTCTCCCCTTCCCTTTAGAAGACCTTTTATGGCACCAATATGTAAACACATTAACTACACATTAAGAAAATGTAACTATTAGTTATGACTTAAGAATAATAAGTACATAACTATATATATAATCCCCCAAAACCCATTATTTCTCTCCGTGCATGGCGTAACCCTACGTACCCATCGAGATCCAAGTCGGACCATTTCATTTCATGCTCGGCTGCCTCGTCTTTTGTTTGTTTATCAACGCCCAGCGAAAAGTGAAACCTAACCTAACAGAGAGCATATAGAATATATGGTTAAATATCAGACAGAACCTAAGCTAAGCCCACATCGACGGAAAAACAAACAACACAATCGTCATCGATATGGATGTGTAATGGGGGTTCCGCGTTAATAAAAATTTTACAGTGCAGAATTTATGCTTTAAGTCTAGACGACAGTTTTTGGAACGTGCTCAATTAGCACAAAGCTGCAGGGGGGTTACGAGTGCTGAGGGGAGGCGATTGGGAAGAAATACTTGCGAGAAAAACAAAAACAGAATTTAAATGAAATTTACGCTATGCCTCACACGACTATAATTCACTCATATTTACTGGTATAGAGTATAGAACCCCCCGGGCCCAGTGGAGATAAACTATGCACCGATATGGATATCTCTAGCTCTTTCTCCCTCTCGAATTCTTCCGGTAGCCAGCCATCTCGTTCTCGCGCTCGCGCTCTTTAGTCATAACAACAAAAGTCGTGCGAAAGTTGTTAATTTTCGTTTTAGTTTTGTTTTTCACACCATATCAGCGCACTTTGGCTATGGAGGGGGGTCTGGCATATTGTCTAGTGATTTGAAATCAAAGTATCCGACTAGGGAATACCTATATTTTGTGTTTAGATAGTGCTAGTGATATGAAACTTGGCAGAACTATGTATTATAGCTCAATGAACAAGAACCTTTCGGTAAAATATGGATATTTTGATAACTCTCTTCAAGAAAGCATCGTATCATATCATAGACATGACATTATGTCTCTCAAAGAACTTTAACTTGAATATGCCAACCATAAGAACCCCTTAAGTCTCATAAACTATTATTTAACAATACTAATATACCCCTTGTTTACCCACCTAAAGCTAAAACCGCCGGCTAGTCACACCCTTTAGACCCCCGTTGCGCTTGGTATGCAAATGCAAGACGCCGACTTTGTTGTTACTTTGTTTTTATGGTTTGTGGTGGCAAATTGTTGTAGTTTTTCTATTCTCGGCGTGCCTTTCGCAACTTATTTGCAGTTGTGCCCGCTGTATTTTCGAACGTTCGGGAAAAGTGTTGCGCCATTTTTCTGGAGATGGGAGATGCGAGGAAAATCTAAATAATGAGGGGGAGAATGCTGCGCCTACGGATTGGAAATTGGAAATTATTTGCAGCGACAGCGAGAGAGCGAGAAAGAGAGGCGAACAGGAAGAGCTTTCTGCAAAAAAGTCGGGAAACTGGAAAAGGCACGAAAACAAACCGACTTCCGCCTCATCCACCCACCGAAAATGAATACATAAAATGTGTCTTAACCTTGACATTGGACGCCAAATACAAAAAGTACAGAAAAAAAGAGCAAAACACAAATATGCCGGCAGACAAAACAAGTTAAAAGAGCGTAAGAGAGAGAGAGTGGGAGGGAGGGAGAGAGGTAGAGCCAGGCACATTCATTCATTAAACAGAGACGGCAAATTTAAAGGGAAAGGCAAGAACTTTTATCGGCTTTCTTCTTCTTTTCGTTCTGCTCACCTTTTGAATCAGCAAAAGTTTGTTTATCGTGGCAGCAGCAGCAACAACAACAGCAAAAGGAATAACAATAACAATCAAAAGTACTGGGCAAAAATTAAATAAAATAAAAATGGGCCGCGTGTGGCGCTAAAAATAAACGCCAGTAAATGCAAACAAAACAAGAAATGAAAAACGAGAATAAAAAATAAAAAAACGAAAGGCGATAAACAATTTTATGGACGTTTATTTTTGAATTAAACGCAAATCATCAAAAAAATAAAAGCTGATAAGCAGGAATGGAAGAGAATGCAAGAAATTGCAGGCGAAGAAGGAACAAGAGAGCGAAATAGAACTCAAAAATTATCAAAAACGGGAATAGCAACGTTGACTGCGAGGCTTTGATACCCTTCCTTAATGTGGTAGAGCTTATAGGTTCTTTATATATATGCTGCTTTGAGGTAAAGTTGCTTAATAAATAACAAAACTATCTAAAAACATATTTTTTAGTTTTGTTCATTTTAAACAGTTTTAAATAAATTCTTATTACAATGACCTACAAAACCTAGTCATACCCTTCAGAAGGGTATAAAAACACACGAAAAATAAAGCGAATATCGTGGCCTTGAAAAGTGGGCAAAAACAGAAAACGGAGAGAAAGATAGAGAGCGAAAAACACAGAAGAATGAATGGAATTATGCCATAGAAGGCAAAACAAAGTTCTCAGCTAGAAAGAGAGGACACTCTGGAGAGGGAAAGAGATAGGCAGAGGGTGAGGGGTTGGGATTCTAAAAACCTGAAGATCGCGTTCAAAACAACAAAAAGCGTTCTAATTCTTTTTCTGTTTCTTTTGGTTCTTTCGTTTTGTTTTTTTTTTCTCCCGATCGCATTGAAATAAATAATATTTTTTCTTCTGCTTCTTCCAAACGGAAATATTAAAATTTGGGCAAAAAATAAATAAAAGCAAGGGAACATGTGGAAAACACACCATACGATAAATGTCTGTTGCTATATGGCAGCAAATAAATTTCAATAATTTTCCATGTCTTATGATTTATGATTAATAAGAATGCCGAGCGAAAGAGATGGGTAGAACAGAAGAAAGAGAAGCGAAGCCTTGACCGAAAGCAGGGAACTGAAAGATAAATGAAAAGTGAAACTGAAGAGAATTCAAAGGGAATTCTACGCTTATTTCCATCTCCTTCAGCGACTTCCCTAAGTGGAAAACATTCGCAAATTTCCCAGATAAACAATCGCAATTTCTTTAATATTTCTGCAAATATTGTCTCTGTTTTGCAGCTGTTCGGAATCAAGGTTATATAAGCTAAGCATGGGCATGGAACCGGCAAATGAACGAAAAACGGACAAACAAACGCCTCAATTGTTGATAACACTGTGCAACACGATAAAGGAACCAAGAAAATATGAATCAATCTGATATCGAATCGGAATTTCTTGATAAAAGAGAGAGCAAAGAAGTTGTGGCAGCAAGTTGAAAAGAATTTTACATTTTATGAGCGAAATAACAGCTGCCGAACTTATTCTAACTTGTCGTTCAGTGTAATTGATAAAAGTTTTGTGAATAAATATTGAAATTGCTGATGTGCCCCAGCCACATGTTGGGGAATTTCGCCATACATTTCAACCTTCCTCGTCTTTTGTTTCGTTAAACAAGTTAACTGACTTTAAAGTATTAAAAAAGAACATTAGATTTTCCCACTTTCTAACCAAGTTTATGCTTTAAACTAAATATAAATATTATTCCGACTTACCGCACTCTCTCGGAGTAAAGTTCGACCTCCTTGTTCTTCTGCTGCTGCACGAGTTGCTGCTGCTCGTAGCTGGCCAATGGCTTGAAGTTGCTGATGTTGGCCAAAGCAGGCAAGTTGGCCTGTTGCTGCTGCTGCTGCTGCTGCTGGGGAGCAATCAGGAGGTTCTTGGACAAGCCCAAGCCGTTCTGGAGAAGATTGTTGCCGAAGGCGGGACCCAAAGGTTGCATCAGCAGAGACTGTTGCTGCTGCTGCTTCTGTTGCAGCAACTGTTGCACCGGCGACACGGATATCTCCCCGCTGGATTGCGAGGCCGATGGCGAGGTGGAGCCACTGCCAGCTCCACTGGAGGACAGGCTGCCAGCTCTGGCCCTGAGGTCCAAGCCAAGAACATTGTTCGGATTGAGGATGTTGCTCAAAGTGGCCACCACACTGGGTTGCAGCAAGTCGGAGGAGCTAGTGCCACTGTTATTGTTGGTGCCACCATTGTTGTGGGGCAGCCCGGAGCCAATGACACCCACATTGGGATTGGGAGTGAGTCCATTATAGCCACTGTTACCATTGCTGGTGCTCAGGGGAGTCTTAGAGCTGCCGTTGCTGGCGCCGTTGTTGTTGTTGTTGCTGTTGCGGTTCCTCTTCTTCTTGGCCTTCTTCTTGTCGTCGTCCTCGCTGAGATTGCCGTTGAGAGCGGCCCGATTGCCAGATCCATTGAGGTATATAACACCCTGGCTGCTTGGAGCCACCCACTCGAGGTCCTTTCTTAGCTGCCCCCTGCCGCACTTGCAACTGCAGGCCTTGTGGACCAGCTCGTAGCCCTTCTTGGTCCACAGATGCTGTAGGCGCTGCCGCTCCGACCAGGATCGGGCTCTGCCATTGGCCTTCAGAGCCTGGAGGACTCCCGCCTCCCACAGTTCGAAGCACTCGCGGTGCATGTACTGCCCGGCACTGCAGTTCTCATTGTTGCACAGCACTCGGATGCAGTCCGCCAGGGAGAGTTCGGTCAGCGGGATCAGGGCGTCCAGTTTGCGGCAATCTCCGCTGGGCAGGCAGCAGCGGGTTACGCCTCCCGATACCTGCAGGGGACCCATGAGGACGCCTGGAGGATTCGCGTTCTCCGCGTAAAACTGCAGCAGTTGCTGTTGCTGCGTCTGGTGTTGCTGCTGCTGCTGCTGCAACTGTTGCTGGTGGTGTTGCTGCTGCTGCTGTTGGTGCTGCTGCTGCTGGGTGCTGTTGCCGCTGCTGCTGATGTTACTGTTGCGACGCGGAGCCATAAATTTGTGTTTCTTTCCTTTTTTTGTTAGCTCTAAGTAAGCACTCTTTTCAGCGGTTCGGTAAGCGGCTATCTATCTTCGACTAAAATTCTCAATCTCTATTTCGGATCAGCATTTTGCCCGCAATTTATATTGGAAAATATTGCTTGTTCGTTAGAATTTTCTTTTTCGGAAATTTATGCTGTGATTTGTGGTCTATAAATGCCGGCGCTGTGTTTCCAGTTTTTTACTTTCGAAACGATTTCAGAATTTTACGCGATTTTCTGCCTGTTTTTTTTTTTCGGACTTGTAAATTTTTTATAGAAAATTTTGGGTTCGCAGACAAAAGTCTGTTTTTTCGAGGATTTTTGGGTTAATAAGTCAGTTTACCGGTTTTTAAGATTTTATTTTTTTTTTTAACTTTACTTTGTATATAGTAAATGCTTGATTTTGTGTGATTTAGTCGGGGAAATTTTAGTTTTTCGTCTACTTTTTAGATTGTTTTAAGTTGCTGGATTTTCCGAGTGTTTTTTTTTATCAATTTGGTATTTTTTACCTTGTTTTTATTGCTTTTTTGTATTGCTTTTAAAAATCGTACACCTCTCGCTGTGTGTATCAAAAATATTTCGAAAAGTTCCCGTTAATGCAGTCTGTTTTTTAGGTTTTTTCTTAACTTTTTTTGTTGTTGTTGTACCTGAGCTGAGTTTGTTGTTGTTGTAGAACGTTAAGTATCAAAAATTGTTTCTATTGTTTATCTTCGCTCTGTCTCTTCACCGTCCTTCTCGCACGTTCGTTCGATCTCTGTCACACACGCGGCGCCATGTTCGGCAATTTTTCACATTTTGCTTCGCTTTTTGCGTTTGTTTTTGTTGCCTCTCTTCGTTGCCGCCTTTTGTTTTTGCCGGCAAACGGAAAAAGCAGGAAAAAAGGAGGAAAGCGCGAGAACTGGCTGTAGAATTTCCGATTGGCTTTGGTCGCAGGATAAATAATTTGGAGTTTTCTAAGTTTTTTAGTTTTTCAGTATTTCTGGGGTCTTCCGTTTTTTTTCTTTTCCACCTACGAACGGCGCACACAGAGAGAAGCCAAAAAACACAACCAACCAGTTCGAAAGCGAAATTCAAACTGTTTGCGCTGCATGTTTGCTGCCTCGTTCGAACATCGCGCGTCGCCGTCGACGGCGGCAGAGTCGCTCAGGGCTGCGCTGCTTTGTGGCGACTGCGCTGCTTGGCATTGGCAGCGAAGTTGGAGTTTTCCCTCCACTTCGCTTTTCCGCACTTCCTTCTCCTTTTCGCTTTCCGATTCGGGGGTTGGTGGGTGGTGGTTGGCTGGTTTTCACTTTCCACCACCGCCGCCAACCGCTCGCTTTTCATTCGACGGAAAACTCAACAGATTTTGGCGCTAAAATGGGAAAAGGTGTGGGAAATTGGGGGATCGAAAATGGTGGTAAGGAGGTGGGGTGTTAGGGAGGAGGTTTTGGGGTAACCAGAAAATAGATTAAGTTAAATGGGACTTAAATTTGAGAATTTTTCCATTTTTTTTAGATACATTTTAAATTAAAAAAAAACTATTTTTGATATATTAGTTAAATTATTTAATTATAAGAATATTTATGAAAAATAGCAAAATATTTAGTCAAGGATTTATGATTTTAGGTTGACGAGTTTCCTTTTTAAGCCTTTTTTGATAGAAAGAAAAGGAAAAACCAAAAAATCGTCCAAGCTGGAAAACCATTTAAAAACGTAAATGAAAATATTCTTAAATATTTATTACATATCATTTGAGGGCTGATTGTTTTTCCATAATTTTAGATTTCCATTTAATTTCTAAATCTCATTTCTCTTACAAAATAATTCGCAAAAATTCACTTTCGTTGCGGCTCAAAGGTAGTTTGAAGCTTGCTCGAAGCCGGTCGTTTCCCCTCCAACATGTTCGACTGCAATTCGTATGCGAGCGTCGAACAAGTTCGTTCTGCCAATTCATGTATGAACGTGTGCATTGGTGTTTGTGCAAAAAACCGGCAAAGTAAACAACATGAAAGTAGGGTTGTCGAGTCTCGGGTTTTCGCAGCGCACTTTTGCTTTCCTTGGCTAATCTCTTAATTCCAGTGGAAGTGGAATTGGAAATACTTTCTGCCGTCTCTCTTTGGCGGAACTTTACCTCTCTGTCGCACTCTACGATTGCGATTTTTATATGTTTTCGTATGTACATACATATATATAATCCCCTATATGCTGGCACACACACATCCTCACATAAATACAATGCATGCGAATGCCGTAATAAAAGAGGCATTCAAAAAACGAGCAAACAACAGCAGAGACAAAAAGATAGAGAGAGTGCTGATATTCGGAAATTTTAATTTCAAGGTACCCTTTGATTGCGAAATACTTTGAATTTTATTTGTTTATGCTTAAAAATAAATTTAAAAGATTACTTTTTGAATTCAATTAGGTGATCACTAAAATATAAATTGAAGAAAATGTTTAAATTACAAAAGATCTTCCTCTATAATGTTAAAAATTCATTTTCATCTGTATATTTCCTAATTAGCTCACAGTAGGGTATCAATGACAATAGTGAAACCGAAATAAGCTTTTATAGCTAGAGCCTCTTTTTTGTATCCTCGCCAGCTTTTATGTATTGTCCTCTCCCTTTCTTCTTCTCCTTCCCTCTTTTCTGACTCCTTTTTTTATATAAAAATTCCCGCTGCGCGTGTTGCAAATAAAAAAGAAATATAAAAAAGTATGCGAAAACGAATAAGAAGAAGCGGTAGAAACGGCAAAACAAGGGCACGTGTGGAATGAAAAGTGGTCGAAAAGAGGGGGGAAAAGAGGAATTCAGAACCAGATGAGCATTTCTTATAGGACTCTTAGGATCGGGTCCTGCGTTCTATTATTTCAGGGACTGTGGTGCAAAGTCAAGGTCCAATTCCACTCAAACTGCGCAGTTTCCATGTTTTTTCTTTCATTTTCGACCTGCCAGAGGAGGTTGAGGAGGGGCAACAAGGGGTTCTGATATAATAATTAAGTCAGTCAGGTAGGCAGATCGGCAGCCATTGCGTAATAAGATCGTATATGTATTGGTTGTTTGTTGTTCTAGCTAAAAGGATCGAAGGAAGAACACAGCAGAGGAGCAAAGCAACAGGAGGAAGAGAACACAGAGGGAGGACAAAAGAGAGCTGAACTAGTTTGTTGTTGTTGTTGTCATCGCTGCTTTATAATTCTCAAGGATTTCGCTTTTGTGTTCCATTCGGCTCTGACCTAATTTTAATGACCAATGCATAACACAAAAAATAATAATAATAAGAAAAGAAAAGAAAGAGGTGGAAGAGGAAGAGGACGAGGCACATCTTGGCATGTGCAAAGAGCGAATTAAGGAAGCAGAGGCGGGGAGAGAGTCTGGAAGCCTCAGGCTGAAGCTGGGCTCATAATTCTTCGGCGACACGCATCAAGTTTAATTCGCATAATTAATGGCAATGCTGGGCTGCCTTAGGGCTGTAAAAAGAGTTGCCGGGTTGCTAAAAGAAGTGTAGGTTTGGTAGCTGCTAAAACTGTCTGTATATTGAGCGATATTTAAAGAAGAATTGATGTTTTATTGCGCCAAAACATGTTTTATTTTTAATATAAGATGTTGTGTTGCTTTTTTTTACTATTTCCAGAACATTTTTGGATTTCGTAAATCAAACTCTAAAACATTTTAATGGCTCAACTTTGCCTTTTGTTTGATGAACTTCTAACATTAAAGTGTCGACTTTGCGTGCTGTTGGCAACTTTCTGCGTGTTTCTTTGGCTTCCTGTTTGGCTTTTAAGCCAGGGTGTGAAAGCGTGTTCTGCGAAGGAACTTTGCGGTGGCGTAAGAGTATCTACAAGATACTCGTACTCAGGCATAGACAATCCCAATCCCAGTTCGAATCCCCTACCTCCCACCCACGTTTCAGCCAGCCATTTATTCAGGCCTCTCCTTGTGTTTTTCGTTTTCGTTCGCCTTAAAAGTCCTGGGGGTGTTTTCTGGGCAGATGTGTTCGACACCCACCCGTACTCCTCCATCTGCAGAGCCCACCTCCCGCCACTCCGCTCCTCCGACACAGCGGCATTATTTGTAATTACTCATACTCCCGCATTTATCCAATCGGAAGCAACTTTGAAACCCAAAATAGGGTTTGAAATTCAACGGCCATGGCAACCCAACTCAACCTCGTACCATTGAAAATTGGTACATAACGGTAAACATAATACATACCCAAAATATATATATATGTTGATATAAAAAGAGACAAGAGTTGAGAGGAGAGAGTTGTGTTTTTCTGGCAATGGAGGGTGTCGTAATTTCGTTTCGTTGCCAAAAATAACCCAAACTCCATTTTGTCGGGCACTTGTCGAAGGATGATGTTGATGTGATGGCGGATGAAGGGCAGCAGAAGCGTCCAGATCCCTTTTTCGCCCCAATGTGGGTCTGATTCATGCCGCTCGGCTTACATAAGCGAAATGAAGTCAGCATTCGCCCTATAGACATACATATTCCCATTTAACGAACGGATGTCCTCGAATCTCGAATCGAATTGGAATCATTTTGGTAGGCAAAAGGGTTCAGTATGATCAGACTTCTGAAAATGATTCTTTCAGAAAGGGGAAATGAAATGGGAAAACTGTGTTTAAAAGTGTATTATAGTGAGTTCTATGGATATAGTAATTATGTTTCAAATCATTCCTTTAATAAGACTAACTTCCGATTTTGTTATGAGTTAGTACAAACTGAAATTATTCTTTCTAAAAAGGGAAATTAAATGGAAAATAATATACTATTTCTAATATGAGACTAGCATAACCTTAAATAAGGTGTACTTTTCCCATCTCTTTCTCTCTGTATGTATAAAGTTCCATTTTATTTATTTCAGAATTTGCTGTTATTCCTAAAACATAAAATCAAAATCATCCTTTAAAGAAGGGAAATATAATGTATAAGCTATATTTTACATTTTTTACAAAATATAATCTAATAATTATTTTTTAAAGTCTTACATAACCTCAAATATGTTGAAAAGTCTTAATAATACAGAAAGTTTCCGTTATTTTCCAACTTGTTTTAGGGAAGTAGGGGTTGCTGTGTTCCCTCCCACTTCCTTCTGTATCCCGTATCCTCTTTTTGTGCCTGCCTTTCGTCGTGGCGCCAAGTGAAAGTGAGCGAGACGGCACATCAATGCTGAAATTTCATTTGTCCTTTGTGGCAGCAACCACAAGGATAAAGGATAATGGTAGGGGGTGGTGGAAAGAGAAGGGGCGAGGAGAGCAAAGAAGAGGATGACGAGGCGCACGCACTTTTTGGCTCTGCATTTTCGGGGGTATTTTTTTATGCTGGCTGCTACTCACACATACATACATTAGTACATACATACATGCATAGAGAATAATACTTTTGTACATAAGTAATAAACATACAGGGTGCTCTTTAGGGAACCATCCATAGAATTTAGCTGTAAATCCATAGGAAGAGTGAGAGACTCCGCCTACTCATGAGCAAACCTAAAGTGTTCTTCAGGTAGAAAGG
Source organism: Drosophila eugracilis (assembly GCF_018153835.1). Lineage (NCBI taxonomy): Eukaryota > Metazoa > Arthropoda > Insecta > Diptera > Drosophilidae > Drosophila > Drosophila eugracilis. Next base: position 696,756 of record NW_024572623.1, read on the forward strand.
TTAAGGTGAGCAGGAAAATGGAAAGCGAGGAAAATGAAGGCAGGAAAACAAATATGCTGGAAATAAAAATGAAGTTTCCCTTTTGGCAAATGGCGAACGCTTTACGCAAATTTTTCTTAATGTTAGGTTAGAATGAAAAATAAAATGAAATACTTTTTTGAATATTCAACAAAAATATATCCTTAAAGACAATATGTACAGATGTATGTATGTACATAAAATGCTAAGAGAATTTTTAATTTTTCCAAATTTATTTAAAACATAAGTTTATAGAAGTTTGTCACTGTCAAAAAACTCTACACAAAATACTTAAGATAGTATTTAACAACTTAGGCTATCATAACGTAATTTTAGTATTTTTTACGGTCGTTCTTAGCATTACCTAAATGATGATACTGATGTATTCTAGTGAGTGAGATATGCATATGTTGTGTACTTCTTTTTTTCATTTATTTTTCCTTCTTTTTCTATTCTTTCATTTCTGAATTCTATTTACTTTCCTATGTCTTTCGTTTTTTACTATTTGAGTTTGTCAAACTTTTTGTTTGTTTGCCAAACTGACCAAAAACTCCCTCGAATTTCGATGTGACCAAGTTTGATAAGCCAAACACAGAAACACATGCAAATATAATGCAATTTTCGCTAACACGCTGACCTTCAACATCAATTTGCGAAGAGAGAGAGAAAGGAAGAGAAGGAGAGCGGGGCAAAAGGCAAAGAAACAGACCCAGGCAGCGCAAAAAAAGAAGAAGTAGGAAGTGGCAAATTGACGGAGAGCTAAAAATATGCAACTCACACACATGCAAGCACACTCCAATATGCCGCCGAACCACTAATACCAATACAAATCGTGCGATTTTATAACATGAAATTGAAATTTGCTGCATGAAAACGAAATTTGCAACATGCCGAAAATGAAACGCAGCCGGCGTCGCTGCTGCAGTTCGAGTTGGAGTTGCAACAAGGCGAAGGAGAGGAGAAAAGGAGCGAAAGAGCGAGCGTTGCGCGCGCATTAGAACAACAACAACTGCAACTGAGATGTTGACGTCGGCAGCGCTGTCGGCACTTCGGTTTTCAAGTGCAAGGTGCTTACGTCTCTCGCCCTGCGCCACACCCCTTATTCTATAAGCCATTCAACTTCCAAGGGCAACTGCAGCCACAGCGCTGCAAGCGTCGACTGAGGCAGAGACAGCGGCAGCGGAGTTCTCTCAACTTTTTTCTGCAATCCGCTCTCTCTCTCTCACACAATTCTGCCGCTGCAGACCTTGAAAGCATCTTCTCGAATTCTCGCTCTTCTTCTACTGCGACTCCTACACGTAGAATAACAGGACTATAACTGTGGATAGTTTTGATCAAAAATATATGCAAAAGTTTTAGATTTGGGAAAACGATTTGGATACACTGAAATCTAAGGATCTTCAAATACTTAATTTCATTTGCAATCTTTTTTTGAAAAGAAATCCATCTTGACTGTCAAAATCTTATTTTTCCAGTGTATCCCAATGTTTGAAGCAGAAGAAAAATCAGCAGAGTTGGACTTGAGTGGGCAGCAGTGTAGAACAGGCTTCTTCTTCTTCTCCTACCCCTCCTTCTCTTCGATTTTTCGCAATTCTCTTCTATGCTTCCCACTTTTTGACATTTCGCCCACTTTTTCCTGTTCTTCCGGTTTTTGTTTTGCCTGCTTTCCTGTTTTCGACCCATAATCCTGCCCCGCAAAGTCCCTCTTCTACTCTATCTCCTTCTTCTTCCTCTTCCCCTGGATTCTCCCTCTTCTCTGGAGATTCGCTTATGTAATTCCCAAAACGTGTTTGGGACTTGGGGCTTTGTGACAACATTCTATGTATCGAAATTGAATGAAATTTCTTTTCGTTTCGCTTTTTTTGCAGAGGGAAAAGTATTTTGGAATACGGGAGTTTGGGATGATTTCCAGGAGGATAATGCGAGAAAAGTTGATATCTATTTTTATGTGAAAACTTTGGGGGCCAGTTTACATAAGCTTTACGTTGTCAACAACTCTGTTTACAGCAGAAAGATAATATTTAGGGGGAACTGTTCGGAAATTAAAGGCGTTTTAGGTAAAAAAAAGTAGTTTAATGTTAATTTAAAGGTAAGCAGAAATTTGTGTTCAAAAGATTCTTCTATTTTGTTTTAAAAACCCTTTTTAAAGAATACTTATACATCCTCTCTTATCGATTTTCGAAAATTTATCTATGAAATGTTATTTTTAGATAGTTTAAATGGTATAAAACAAACTTTGAAGGATGTTTTCTTGATTATAGATCTTAATTAAATATCAAAAAACCTTTCTTCTATATTTATAAAAAGCTCAGTTTGGAGACTTTTGACTTGATTCCTTTAAATTGTATTATTTTAAAAGAGTTTTATATAACAATTTAAAGATAATAAAATAAAATACATATATCCATACATATATTTCTATATCATTCCTCCATTCAATTGATTTTCCCATCTGACAATTTTGCTTTGCACTCCCTTTTGAATTGGCAGGAACAAATGAGTCATTTGTTTTCCTTTTTTAGCAACTGTTGTCCTGTCGTCCTTTCTTCCTTTGCTCTTTGTCCCCCCTTTTACTCTTCTTCCCTTTCCCCACTTATTCGCTAGGCCATTATATATGCCAATGTTTTCCTGTTGGCCCAAACTCCTTGTTTTTTTTTTTTTTGCATTGCCAACTCCAACAAAACACGTGGTATCAAAATGCTGGCCAAAAAGCCGTGGGCCATAAATAAACCTCAATCCTGGAAACCCTGGAAACTCGGTTGGCGGAAAGGGGGTTCACTCCCACTCCCTCACTTTCCCATTCTTCTGGAACAAAAGAGCGGGCTATCCTTAAGGAGTAAGCGAGAAAGAGACCCAGCCAAACTCCATTGGCTTTCTCTGTCCTACACAAAGCCCCACTCCTTTTGCTCTCCCACTCCTTTGGCTATGGTCTCTCGTTTGGCCTCTCTTTGCGCAACCGCAATACAAAAACACCACCAACGGCAATTGGCAACTCCCTCTTGTCGGCTCCCTCCTCTCTCTCGGTGCCTTTTGCCCCCAACTCTCTTCCCCGACCTTCCCATCAGTGAACATTTTTGCGCGTGTCGCTCTCTCGACTCCAAAAACTCCAAAGAGAGCGGGGGAGAGCGGCAAGGAGAGAGAGCACAACTTTCCATGTTCTTGATCGTGAATTTTCTATGCTACTGGGGCCTTGAAACCTTGAAAAATTGTTGTTGCTGGCCACGAATGAAGTTGAAGTGGAGCGAAAGAGAGTTGGTGAGGGAAGAGTGGGTGGCGGGGTGGTTTAGTGCATGTAGTGCGGGAGAGGGACAGAGATAAATGGGAGTTTGGCGCAGCATTTGCCGCATTACGTCAGTACGTCAAAGGGAAACTGCTGTCTCTTCTTCTCCCTCTTACGCTCCTTCTCCACGCTCCTTTGGAGTTTAGTTTGTGTGAGTGGAGAACTCTGGAATACACTGGTGGCTAAAATAATAGCCAAGCTTATTTTCTTATTTTCAGAAGATGTTCTAAGGGATTTCCTAGTTTAAGGCTGATAAATATTTTGAAGCTAAATAAGGAAAAGAAAGATAGACAATAATTGGCAATTTTTAAAAAATAATATTTATAAATCAGTCAATTGCATAGTCTACTTCTAGGCGTTATTGTAACTTTAAGACTAAGTTTGATTAAGCGCAATTTTCAGATTGTTTTCTAAAGCTGAGAATAAAAAAAGAATATAAATTCAGAAATAAGAGAACTTTTATAATTATAAATTGAACAGTCAACATTTTCTAACAGTTTCTATTAATTTCCCCCCAACTGTAGGTGTATGGTTATGCTTCTTATGAGTATGTGTGTGTGTATTATTTGCACATGAAAAATTTTTCCATTTTCCTAGGCTTCTGCGTTGTTTTCCGCCTCTTGGGTTTTCTTTTCATCGCATTTATTTGGCTTCTCTCGGTTCTCACTTCCCCCTCAACTCTCTTCTTCTCCCCTTAGCTATCCACCCAGTTTTCCCCAACCATTTTCCTTTCTTTTTCTGCGGAGTTTCGCCGAAGTTTGAGAACATTCTCTTCCTTAACCGAGGTCGCGTTTCCATGTGTGTGTTTGTGGGGTGGCATAAAAAAAGTGAGTGGGCGAGGGAAAGGAGGAGAGTAAAAGTGGGAGAAGGAAAAGAGTAAAAGTGGGAGGCACAAGGTGTTCTGTGTTGAGAGTTTTCCAAATAAAATGCACTTAAAATGATGATTTATATTTATAATTTAATGACTATAATAATACTTTTACATACTAGTCTTACTAGTTGATAAATTTGGTTTTTTTATTATTTCCAAAATTCCAAATAAACCCATTAAAAACATATTGATTTAATCGGATTTTTCTCGGTGGACTATATCTATTTCCTGCCAGAAATTTGTGTTGGGGATCTTTTGCTTTATCGGCTTTTTATATCGCCTCGTTCTGTTTATTTTTACTGCGCACTTTGTTAGGCGATTTTGTTGCGTAGATTTCATCTTTGGGGCAACTTTCATACTTCTGCTCATATTTATGCTTGTATTTATTTCTGCGGTCGTCCGAGTGACTCATAAAAATTCTTCAGGGGGTTTGGGGGTTATGGGAAGTGCAGTTAGTGGGTGAGGCTGGGAAGGGGTCACACAAAGGGTGGGCTGGCAACAAAATTGTATTTGCTTAGCCATAAGACGCTTACACGACTTAATAAAGTTAAGAACACAAACATTATTGGTACTTAAATGGGGAAAGATGAAAGTGAAGGTCTGAAAATGTTATAAAATAAAGAAACTATAAAAAATTAGGAAAATATTATTGTTTTCTGCTGAAATCAAGGTGTTAGGTTGAGAAATTAGTTACAGAAAAAGATTTTTTATAATGACCTTAAATCATTTATTGTGCTGATAAGCTAGACTCATCATAAGACTACATTTTTTTTTAGTAATTTTATAGTTTGTACTAGAACATTCAAGGTTTTTGTTAGGTTGATAAGCTTTCCATGTAAGCTTTTTAATTTTTTAAATATAAAAATGTGATTTTCCATTTAGAAAGCTTTTTTAAAATTTATATAGTCAACTTCTTGTTAATCAGGTTTTATCCATTCGAATTCCAACAGAAATCTAAATTTGTATCTTCATTTATGAAACCTTCCACCAACCTGAAAGTTATCGAAAATTGCTGTGTGCCACGTCATTCGCTTGGTTGCTTTTCCTTTGTTTTTCCTCTTTTTCCCCCATTTTTTTCGCTTTTTGCAAATGAAAATGAAAGTTCTGCAAATACAAACACACTTACCCGGAAGCAACCCCCAAAAATACACAGGAAAATGGCATGTGTATACAGAAAGAGCTCCACAAAATGCTGGGGCTCCTCCCACCGGGAAATCCCCACCCGCAACTCTGCCTCCGATTTCATTTATTTATTTTTGGTCATTTATTATGGCAATTTTAAATTTTGCTAGGCCCGTCGAAGTTCTCTGTGTGCATGGAAATTATATATAGTATATAGGTATTTGTGCAGTCTGCGACATGAATATCAGGGCAGCTGGCGTCACAGCGGTTTAGCAGGTTAATTACATGGCAGCAGACCACACCTCCCCATTTGCCCCCTCTCTCTCGTTTACCATTTGCCAGCCCAACTTGCAACAAGTCAATGTGGCATGCGATTTTTGGACTACGTGATGACTCTTAATCAGAGTGGTAAATTGTATATAAAATGTGGAGATAAATATATGGTTTTTATGGAAGGAGAACTTTGTATTATAGAATCTTCATGTTAAGGTACTTTCTCTGTTAGATTTTTAAGCTTAATCTACGAATTTCTCAGCTAAGAACCTAGAATCCAGATAAGCTATGTCCAACAGCTGACTATATCTTCTGGAATGCAGAGTATACTCCCTCTCTGATATTTACTGGGTATAAAAACTACAGTTGACTCAGTTTTGGCAACCTGCTCTCCAGCCTTCGCCTCCGCATCCCATTGTCATGCAATTTTGTTGTTGTGGCAAAAGAAAAAGTTGCAGGGGGGAGTTTGGGACCTTTGTTGCACTTTCCACGAACATCACGTCATGCGATTTTTTGTCATTTGCTTGCGGACCGTTACATCCGCTGGCGCTCTTCTGGGGGGAATTCTGACAATTGGAATTGGATTAATGCGACTCGCTGGACCCATGTCGGCACCCCTTCGAGCTCCACCCTCCTCCCAGTCTGCATTTTGATCAAATTTTGCATGTCTGCTTAACCCTTTTGGGTGCAATTAGACCATAACCGTCATCGGAGCACGGAAAAAAGTGGGAAAATTAAAAGAAAATTGGATCCTGGGTTACTTTAATTCGTGAAAGTTATATAAAAGTTAATTTTTTCCAATATTAATCATTAAAACTGTAAAATAAGATAACAGATAGCAGCTTTTTGAGTGTAGAACTCCCCCAACTATTTTCCAGAAAACTTTCCCACAGGATTCCAATTACCCCTTTTCGGAGTTTTCTCTTTCGGAATTGCCACAATTGCTGACTTACGTAATGCGGCGGCCCCCTGGCAAAAGAAAAGAATCCCATAAATCAACACATCCGCTCAAGTTCCAGGAACCGCCCATTTCAGAGCCTCCGTCTATTTCATTATAGAATGAAAACCAAATTGTTGCTATTTAGTTGCTGGCCAAGTGAGCAGGGGGGGAGGGAGGTGCTGACTTTCGTAGGAGACTGTAAGCGATTGGGGGAACTCTGAGGCCTGTCAGCATGCGTAACTACGCATTTGCCAAGCGAATTGGATTGGATCGGAGTCGAGTTGAGCAGCCACAAATGGAGGCAGGCAGAATTTCGGGGGCATAAATCATGCACACGCCAGGCAGCAAGGGAGGAGAGCCAAGAGAAGGTTTAGAGATTAGGAAACACTTTTAAGAAATTGAAAATATATTTCATTTTCTTTAAAATTAAACAGGAAACATAACAAATAATCCCCTATAAAACATAGATATACCCCCTTTTGATCTTAACTGCGCCCCTGAAAACGGAACCTTGAGAAACTGTCTCCCTACTCTGGAGCCCTTGAAGACATCTGCCTATTAAAAATTAGACAATCCGCAGAACTCGCATACTCAGGCTGAAAAAAAGATCAGAAAAAGCGATCAGAAAAAGCAGACTTTGTGGTAAATTAACAAATTAAAATGGACCGAGCTCAAGACCGCCTTCCCTTTCTTCTTCCCCCCTCAAAAAGTCTACATTCTTCGCTACGCACATATCGGAAATCTTTTTTCGGTGCGTTCGGTCCCATTTTTTTTATGAATCTATTAATTTTGTACGAGCATAGATTTCGTGTGCTTAAAGCAATCAAAGTGCCGCCTATAAACTGCGGGAATAGACCGAAATTTGCGTGCCCCAAAAATGTGACTGCTGGGAAGGGAGGGTCAGCGCTGTCATCTATAAAAAACGAAGCGAGTCACAAAAGTTTTCCTGGAAGTTATGTCTTCTGATTGGAAAAGGTTGAGTAGTTTTGTGGTTTTATGATCTAAGTTTACCAGATTAAAAATCATTTCATTTGTAACTAAACTCCAAGTAGAGCTAATTTCCTAAACAACTTATTTATTATTTATTTTGATATTTCTATTCATTGTTTTGTTTTTCCAATTTCCATCAATCAACTGACAAGTCAACCCCTTGGCATTCCGACCACAAAGTCAATTGGCCGTCATTAATTTGTAACCGTTGTGTGTCAACTCATTGGTTTTTCCTGGAAAGCGATGCGTTCACATTTCCGAAAGGGGGGGAAAAGTTCTGTGGAAAATCGAAATTCATTAGCATGGCTCTTGTTGCCCCCAAAAAGCTGCAACATACAAGTATCAGGTGGAAATTGGCTAACGAGGCAACATCGAGTGGGTTGAATGGCCCACAATCTGTTAACTGCAATGAGCAAATGGCTAAGTGAGCAAATGTGGGCGGGGTTGGGCTCCGACTCTGACTGACTGACTGACTGGGCCCAAATGCAAACAATGGCCACTTCGTTAGCCGCTTATCACTATTATGGGCGAGAAGTGGGGGTTACTATCCACATGGCCAGCTGCAACAACAAATTATCTCTTGACAAATTGTTTGGTGTCAACGCCTGGGGAATTGATGAGACGATGGCCAGATATGAGTGGCTACACGGAGAGAAAAAAGTGTTAGCAATAAGGAAATCTGGATAATTCCGGATAAAACATAGTTTTCAAGTTAAAGATACATCTAATATTTTCTTTCTGTGCACTTGTGGTCGGAACAGGGCGTGGTCGTCAATGGCTAATCAGTTGGCAACCAACTCGGCCGGCTATTAGCTAATAATAGGAGAGCCCAAACCAGCAGAGGGAGAACACATTTCCTCGGCCGGCGAGGTGTTTAAACTTTTTCATGGCCAAACCGAACCCATGGCGAATGCAGTTGCAACAAATGGTGGAAAATCAGTGGAGGTGGGGGGCTGAGGGAAAGAAGAAAAGTAGAAAAAGGAGGTATTTTGCCAGCTAACAAAGCAAACGATAAGCCAAATGAGAAGGCAGCCCAAACAAAAGGCATGAAAAGTGAAACAAATGGCAGTGTCAACGCCGCCAATTGAGTCGTTTGCGGAGTATTCCTCATGACCAGCACCGCCCCACTGCTCCATCCCCTGCACTACCCATAGCCTTAAACTTGACGATGGCTTTGTCGCCGTCTAGGTTTCAAGGCCCCCCCTCCCTCCACAAACCCTCTTCTTACTCCTTTTGTCTCTGGTCCCAAGTCATATGCAAATGCCTGGCGGACGAGGCTGAGGGCCTAGGCAACATCGGCACCACCAGCACAAATATCAGAAACAGAAACGGCACCACTGCACCACACCACTAGTGCCACCACCACCACCACCACCACCCAGGCTACAGCCATACGGTCGGGCACTCAGACACTCGAACACTCATATGCCAGCCCACACGACTCCCCACAAGGCAGTGGAACTTCGTTGTAAAAACTGCATAGTCTGAAGTGATAAAAATGTATTATAAAATATCTTTGAGTAGTATCTTAAGAGTTACCATTTCCATATCTATAAAACTAGCTTAAACTAATTTAATCTAAGTTTATACTTCTTTAAAAAGTTCTTAACTTCGCATATTTGGACTTATCATATCATCTCTTCTATCTATCATAAACTTTTTATGATTTAGTCTTTTAAGTTGAGCGCTCCTTTCAAAGGGTTTTTTAATGCCCATGATCTTATCATTTTAGATACATTTATTTTATTATTTAATTGTCATATTATTAGGCACCTTCCTTATATATGATATTATATAGATATATGATATTGTAAATACCACGAGTGCCTACTGTATCTGAAGAATGCATGGGTCTTTGGCTGTGCGGATTCTAAAGTTAACCGCATGACGAATCACTTCGCATAAATTGAAACGCTACGTTGCATGCACCACGTCTGGTTAGAGAAAAGAGGCCCAGAAAGGGGGCTGCGGGTGAAGGGGGGTTGGAAAAGCAAAGAAAAGGGGGCGAGGGGAAGATTTGTAGCTGTTGCGGCTCCTTCAGCGAAATGTGCGTTGCCGCCGCCTCATAATTCTTCAAATGCGTGTGGTGGGTCTCAAGGGGTTAAGAAGGGCGTGTAAGGGCTGTAAGGGGGGAGTCTTAAAGTGCACTGAAAGAAACATACTGAAAAGTCTACTATAAATATTCTATATACTGCAATTTACAGTAATTCATATTTTTCCCAGTGCAAGGGGGGTTGGTCAGGGGGCTTTGGCGCATCACTGACGCGTTGATGAAAGCCTCTGTCTTCTGTCCCTGTCTCCGGCTGTCCGTCTTCTTCGCTCTTACTGCGTCGCCGTTGCAGTCGCAGCTCGTTAAATCGAGCGGCAGACCCCTGCGGACCCCCTTTGGCCCTACGCGCATGGTGCTTAACCCGCAACTGCTAACAATTTATTTGCGTGCATGCTAATTACGCATACACACACACACTCACTGCCCACTTGTGTGTGTAAGAGTGTGTGTGTGTGAGTTTACTTATCAAGATTACTATGATAATTCTTCTTCAGCTTTTCCTTTGTGCAAAAGTGCTGGCAGGTCTTAACCCTTATGCGGTGCTAAAGAAAAGGTAACGCTTCATGAATGAATCTTCGTAGGAGCCGAAGAGGCTCTTTCAGCCGGAGAATGGAGATGTTAATTGATGGTAAAACTTCACTTTTACGAAAAAGTATTCATAGACTTCAAAGGGAATAGTGAAGTTATGGTTTAAGGGTTAAATCTGTTCTAAGCATTGTAACATATCACGCATACGCACGGTTGCTTCGTAAATATTGAAACATTTTTAAATTTCGAAGTAAAATATTCTCACTTTTAGATTCTCCACAAGCATGCAATACCTCACGTATTTGTCATTACTTCTCAGTTAAATTTTGTGTCATTTGCTGCTCCCTCTTACCGCTTTTTAAAGGGAAAATGTGTAATTATTTCTGTCTCCTGCGGTTTGTCGCTTGCTTCGCCTTTCTGCATTTTTATTTGCCGCTTTGGGCTGTACCTTTCCACCTCGCCCTGCTTGGCCTTCGAGTGGAGTGCACTTGAAAATGCGAATCAAGTTGCAGTTGCAGTTGCAGTGCGGCAAAGGAAAGTTGGATGATAATTTGCAGCTCGTTGGAGCCATTAAAATATCACTTTTTCTCTATAATCTTCTCTTTCTCTCTCCCCCGGGTTCTCCCTTTCTCTATCCATTTCTCCGGGAGAAGCGGCACGCACTGGCCATAAAAAGAGGTTTCCTTCCCTGCAACAAACGCAGTCACAGACGAGTAGTTCATAAATCCATACTTTAATTGGATTAAAAACGGCTCGACTGGGCTCGGCCTGAGTGCACTCAGAAAAACAAGTTGGGCGAAGATAAATATTAAATTGATGAAAATTAAACTTTATTTCCAATGAACAATGAAAGTCTTTTACATATTGTTTCCTAAAGTATCAACCATTTACAAGGATGATTTCCTATCTTCCGATTTTCCTCCAAGTGTACTTTACAACGTTAGGGAAGGGGTGTTCATTGCTTGGGTCGTTGTCTCATTGTTGTCATAGGAGCAGCAATCTCCTCCAATCCCAAGCCGAATCCAGAGCTAGAAACCCCGACCCAGACCCAGTGATCAAGATGATTGAGACGAGAGACGTGGGGAGCTGCGGAGTTGCCAGAGACAAGCCCACGGGGCGGAGACAACTTTATTATCTAATTTGAGCGACATGTCAATGCGGATTAGGGTCACACGTATCGCCGAGCAATGCAAAGCCGACAATTGAGATTACGGAGTGCCAGGCATCTCCGTCTCCGTCTCGTCTCCAGCTTTGAGTTCCAGCTGCTGCACCTACCTGAAAATCGTTAGAAGACCCATAAAAAGCCGGGCCTGTATCTGAGTTTATCTGTGGTGCATCCGGTGCAGGGTTTTTGCATTCGCCTTCGCCACGAGCAGAAGGGTCTTCCTTTTTGGCTTTTTCGTTTTCTTTCTGCTGGCGTGGGCAGATCCCGAAAGCCATTGTCTGGGCCTCTTTAATGAACCCTTGAACTTGACACGGCCGCCACTCGGTCGGTCCATGTTGCATTGTCTGGCCGGACATAAACAATAATTAATGTGCAGCAGTGTCAGGGCAGCGGTGCCAAAAGGCCATGACCAAAAATGCAGGCGACCATAGGGCAGCCGGGACTCTGGCAAAAGCCAGCAACAGAAACAGCAACAGACTCTCCAGAATTCAGATCACACTTGGGAAATATCTTTATGATTTTAATATTCTTCATTTTTTTAAAGATTTTCCAAATCTTATTTCCAAACTTAAAATACCTCCAACATGACGTTTTAGGCCCTTTTTTAAAATTAATTGCTAAATTTTACTCAAAAACTTGTTCCTTTCTAGAAATCATATATTTAATAGCTTAAAACTTGTTAAAAATTATTAATTATATACAAAATGTTTGTCGAAGTGCATCTTCCAAAGGTCTGTTTTCGTGTTTGGGTCTCGCCTCCTGGCCATTCCTTAACTCTTGGCGAAGGGGCTCCGCTGTTTCCCTTTTTCGAGTGGGTCAGTGGTTAGTTGGGCACCTTTCGAGAGGTAAAGAAGAAGCTGAAGAAGCCTTCGAATCCCGAGATCTTTGGCAGTCGTCAGAGCATTCGACATTAGAGAAATGGAACTCTTCAAATTTATGCCCGGAAAGGCGAGGAATCGAGATCTTCGCCATCATCCATCATCTTGCATTTTGAGTGCTTGAGTCGTGTCATGGCAGGCGAGGACATAAAATGAGAACATTTTCGCCTTCCATTTGAGACTGGGATACTTTTTCTTAACCCCAGAAATGGGTTTAAGGTTATTTAATTGGAACTTAAAAATCTTTAAAATAAATATTAAATCAGAAAGCCAAAAATATTTAAGCAAGAATTTCTTTTCTTGGCTTTTTCTTAATTTCCGAAATAAGAAAAAGCATTTCCATGGGTTAACCCTTTTACTGGTTTCGAAAAATTTGATTCCTTTCATTTCGTTTTCGTTGTTTTGGCCATTTGCCGCGGCTGACTTCGGGCCAAGTGTGTTGGTAGTTTGTGGTGGAGTTATTTTCAAGGCCAGGCCCGAGAAAATGCAATTTCAAGTGCGGCCCGCTCCCACGAAGGAGATGAAAAGGCCTGAAAGGAGGCGGCGGAACGGGGGGTTTTGGGGCAGGAAGACGTTCTTATTTTTATACTTTAATGCCTCAGCGTATCTGTCGACACCAACAGCAACAGCAACCAACAACCAGCAACATTCATTGCAACTTCGTGCACCGCGTGTAAATATTGCTCCAGCGGATGGAGCGGCAGGCTAAGGGTTAAGGGGGAGGAGGGGAAGACAACGACGACATTTAGTGCTAACAATGTTTGTTCTGGCCAGGCGTCGTGCCAAGGCATCCCAAACTCCCTGCTAACAGAACAGTGGGATCAGGCTATGCTTGATTAGATTTTGATAATAAAAATTGTTTTAATATTGAAATAAAATTTATTATAAAATCTATAAAAAATTAAAAAAATAACTATCTAAAAGTGATTATATTCTTGTTTATGTTTTTTATTTTTAATATATTTTTAACCATATTTTCAACCACTGTGCGCTGATTCCGCTGTTTACTTTGCACGTCGCCTTTGTGCTGATCCCGCGACCAAAGGAAACTCTGAGCTCTCGAAGATTTGGGGGAGTGGGGAGCTTCGGAGCTGGGAACTGGCAACTGGGAGTTGGAGAAACCAGCCCTTTGGCTGTCGTTTTCAAGGTTTTCTGGCGGGGGCCGTCCCCCAATCTCCAGCATCCTCATCTTGTCTGCCGCGAAGTTCCCGGCATGCCGACCGCACATTTCGATGTCATTGAGGATCGCAGTGGATTCTGGAAGGCAGCGGCGATTGCATGACTGATGAATAGTTGCCCCACGAAGAGGCAGCAACTTCTGGGATGTCGAGATACAGAGGAGGAAGGGGACAACAGGCGGTACAGCCTCCTGCAATTGTGCGTTAATTGGGGCGGGTGTGAACCGAATGGGATGCTGTTTCCAGTGGCAGAAATAATGAAAATTATCCCTATTAAATGCGCCGATCATAAATCATATTTATGGCAATTGAAAGGCGCGCTAAAGACACCCCAACCCCAACCCCGCGAGGCACCATAAATTCTAAAACTAATTTTCAAAGGCAACCCTTTGAACTCGTCTCGGACCTTTGGCAGCAACCCCCCTGAGGGACCATAACAAAATTAGCCCACTTTTGTTGTACGATTTTTTTTCCACAGCTTTTCCACCAATTTTTTTGCTGTTATTTTTCGTGGCATTTTTAAATTGAATTTTAATTTCCTTGGAAGCCGTAGGAAAACCCCGGCAGCTAATTTAAATTGAGACACATGCAGGCGCCAAATAATTAAAAGAGCCCTTTTCCTTATTCTTTTTTCTGTGTTTTTTTTTCTAGTTTTTCCAGCTTTTTCTTTTTTTTTGCTTCTGCAACCTGAACCCTCTGATCGTGATGCAGTACATTTTCCACATGAAATAACCACAAAAAGTGAGACATTTTTCTGTTGGCATTGGAAATGGGTTAAATTTAATTGCTTTTGTCATTTTGATTTGCATTTTGCCCTGTAAGCAATTTGTTCGTGGGCGGGGTTCGGGCCAAATGTTCCCCAGAGTGTCGTCCATCAAGGGAAGTCTTTGTTGCCCGAAAAGAAGTCGTTTTTCAAAAATTTATTTATATTTTTTTTCGGGCTTCGCGGCATAATTAGCCAGGGGTTGGAGAAGGGTTAAAGGTGGCCACTGTCAGCACTGGAAAACAGAGACCATAACTTGGGACTTACTCTGGCCTTTGATTTATCGAAGGTCTCAGTTGGGGATCGAGGTCCTTCGGTTATCTTTCTTGGCAGGCGAACTCTGAAATTGGGATCCCGCCTTCAGATACATAAAAACTTTATTGTTCTCATTGATCTGCGGTTGGAAAACAAACACTTTGATTGTGTTTATACAGGCGGAGAAAATACAGAAACTTGTAAGAACATTTAGTTTTGAATTTCTTAATGACTTCTTGAGAAGGAAATCTCTAAACATAATCAGCCTTTTGATATATTTTTCCCAGTACATCTAAAGTAGACTTCCTCTGGAAATGTTTTCAAAAACCATTTCATTATTTATGACCATCACTGAGCCGAACTGAGCCAAGCCAGAACTTGACACTTTGGGGCATGGACATTGTGTCACGATGAAGTAGAGCCACATGCTTAGAGGAACACGACTGGGGGATCGCGTGACAAAACATTTGCTGGCTGGGATTTATAAGGCCAGAGAGCCACAACAAGTGTAAATATTTGGAATAAATCATTCGAGAATGCTGAAGGAGATGGTTGGTGAGGGGTGAGGAGGGTGAGCTCCAATTAGCTGCCTTCGAGGATTCCATTCCCATATTGCAGTTCATCAGTTTCTGACGACCCCACACCGCCCACAGGGCATATACTCGTACTCCTATATATCATATATCTGCGACTTAAGATCTAAATACTTGGCGGTACTATTTTTAAAGCACTCACAAAGGGAGGGAGGATCTCAGCTGGAGTCGGAACGTGATCCCAAGCCGATAGCCCCATCACGATCCGCGATTAATCAGCCGGCAGCTGGAGATTCATCCTGGCTGAGAAATCACTTATCATTACAATAGGTATTTGGGGGTTTCGGTGGGTATTTTGGGTTTGGAGAGGTTTAAGAGGCCAAGGAAACGATTGTATAGTTTATCGAATAGTTTAAGGATGTCGAAAAAGCAACCCTGTTAGTAGTATCCACCTATCATTAATGCCTTTTCATTCATTTTACTTTTGATACCTTCATATTTCAGCATTAATAAGTATCTGTGAGTTATTTTCCTTGAAATATGTCAGTATTTTCTTTAGTATTTTTCACGGGTACCTGTTAGTCTACACTATCTATTAGCAGATTGCAACAAAGTTGCATCAGTCTGCTGTCTGGCATCGCGGGGCGTAGCAGAAGGGTTAAATAATTAAATGCCCATTGTGTGGTGACTTAAAAAAGAGCAAAGTGGAAGACTGTTCTATCTGCACATGCCAGCCAGTCCGAGAAACCTCCTGCCTTACTTTAATTTCTGCTCCTTGTGACACACATAGATGCACATGGCACACATACACACACTCGTCTCTGTACAATATGATGATGGGGTCTACCTACTGACACCGACTGCGGCAACAATTGTGTCTACTGCCCCACCCCTGTGAGCCCACATCCCCCCCTGATCTCTGCTGCTCCCCTTGCTTTAGAAATACCCGTGGAATACCCCTTGAAATCCTCAATCGCATTCTCCCTTTCAACGATCGTTGTGCAATCAGTGGAGCATTAAGTGCGATCGCCTTCGCTTTTCGCTGCGGATTCTACAACTCTGGATGAGGTTGTAGGACAAGATGTTGGATGCTCTAATAAGATAAGTTAATGTTTTCTGTACTAAAAAGTATTTATATAGCCAGTTTCTTGCAATATGTTAAGTTTAAGTGTGACCAAAAACATATTAAAAACTTAGCATTACAAATTCTAGAGCTCGAAAAGCATTCTTTTAAACCGAATTCTATTCTTTTGAACCCATCTGTTGGCCTGCCCCAGCTGCCTGTTCCATTTTTATGCTGCGGCACGTAAAGCTGGAACATTCGTACGCTTTGGATCGCCAAAGTTCGGTGTAGAGTTGGGTACATAGCCAGTTGCCTTGCTATATAAGGCGCGTATGCGGAATTCTGCGCCTGTGTGAGGGGGAATCTGCAAGTTGGCGCTGTTGTTGGGCACTAAATAAAAGCGAAACTTGTTTGGTATTTTTTTTTTTTTTTGAATTTAATTTTTCAGTACCCCTCACCCATTGTTCTTCCTCTTGTTCGCTGTCTGCTGGTTGGGGCCTTGAATGGGATCCTGCCTCGCAAACTTGAACTTGCTGGTGTGTGTCTGTGTGCGAGGAGAGCGGGGATGGAAGTGAGAAGAAGTGAGTCTTTCGCCGTCTCTTTCGCTTGTCAGTTGGAGTATTTACACTGGGAAGCATAGGTACCAAAAGAAGCTCAAGCTTGAGCTTAGAACTTACTACTTTCCTTCCTTAAATAAAAATACTAAAAATACTAAATAATACTAAATAAAAACTAATCTAAGGAAGAGTTTAATATTATATTTTAAACATTATGTTCAGATGAAATGTAGAACATCCCTTTTTTTCCTGTGTACTTTACCCTTTCTGCTCTCTTTGCTCCCCTTGTCCACCCAATTCGTATTTTTGCGGTTTGTTTCAGTTTGTCTGGCCTTAGTAGTCTTCGCTGTTTTCTGTTTCTGTTTCTGTTTCTCTTTTTATTCGATGATATCATGGCTGTTTTTTTGCGAATGTGTGTGTGCCAGTCAGACAGTTGCTACTTCACTTTTTGTGCCTCGTCTTCTTATAATTTCTTCCCTGCGCTTTTTGCAACATTATCTCTTTATCAGTTGACAGAGAAGACCTTGAGACGCCTCGCTGCCCATTAAGAATCGCAGGTTAGAAGGGTCCCACGAGGGGGCTAAAAACACTTATGAAGAGCGGGCCCAGGGCTAACAGGAAGCCCAGTCTTTCGACCAGAAAAAATTATAAATTAAATCCGTGCTAACTGCACTTGTTCTTGTTATCCTTCTGTTCATTTTTTCTGTTTTTCTGTTTGAAGGGTACAAAGGAAACCCCAAAAAAGCAGACACCAAATTATAATTATAATAACCATGATGATAATGAACCCTACCCACTGTCCACTCATCAGGGCTTTTGTATTTTCGGGGTTTCGGGGAAGCTCGCTCAGGTGAAACAGGTTGAGCGACCACAAAAAGAGGCAAGAAAGATGCATTCACGACATAGTAAATACACGTCGTTGTATAGATGATGATGAACAGGGGTGCAGTGAAAAAAATTATATATTTATGTTCTGTGAAAATTGTAAATGTAAGCATAAGTAATTTTAAGTTTGTACATCATCTTTCATTTTTGGAGTTCATAAATTCAACTTAAGCATTAAAGAATGTTTTTAAATCTTAGTAGTAATCTTTTTGTAGTAATTTTTGTTAATAATTCTTTGTGTATTTCGTCATATAAATATGTCTTTGTATACAGACATTTGCACACCCTTGACGTTTACTCATTTTTCGGGCATATATTTTTATGACGACGACAATTTGACAGGCAGACGATCAAGAGAAAAAATGAATGGAAGGGCGAGGCGGGGTTGGAGGAAACGGAGCATAAAACATAATTATCATAATTATCGAAACTTTTGTTTATGACAAACATCAGGAGCAGCTTGCAACTGCATGTGTCTCTCGAAATTGCGTGAAGACATGTGTAGAGGATGCGGTGCCCATTTGCTTAATTTCGGGATCGCTTGATGGCATTCCCTTCTTCAGTTGGTTAAGGAAATGGGGAATTATTTTGAATGTTTTTAGTTTTAACTTAGTTATAGCTGATGGAGAAGTTAAGCAGTATCAAAAAAACTATCCCAATTACTTCCTATTCCTATCCCTATTCTGAAAAAAAATTTCACACTTTTGCACCTAATTTTGCAAAAATTTAACAAAAATGTAATTTTAGACAGGTAAAGGTTTGATCGACAGATCGACTAGGAATTAAAATACAAATTCAACGTGGTATGACATGCTATAACTTGGTCAAAACAAGACGCAGAGCGAAAATAAATATTGTTTTGAGCAACTAACGACCCAAACTTTCGACCCTAATCATTATATTGACGATTTGAAACACTTTATTTTTGGCCAAATTTTCTATTTTTTGTAAGGGGTACCATCATCAAAATTTGCGAAAAATGGCCGAAAATTAAGTTTTCCCGATTCGAGTGCAAATTGATTGGGAATCATAGCAATCAAATTACAATCCCTACGTGGTATCACATTCCATATTTGGACTATTTTTGGCTGTGCTATGGCTAATAAACTGATTTTTTTGCGCCCAAAGTCAAGAATACGTCTTTTAACAGCAGTAATATCGGTTTTGTTGCCGTTTCTTAGCTCTAACTTTGTCAAAACAGGACGCATAGCTAAACCAGTGACTGTTTTATGCAGCTTACATCCGACACTTTAAGCCCCTATACTTTTAACATAATTTGTCTGATTTTTTGGTTCGAGCTCTGATTTAATGCCTGAAAAATCAGAAAACCGATTTTTAACAGAAATTTGCAATACTGTGTTTGGTCTTGTAGCGCTAACTCGGTCAAAACAAGACTCACAGCCAAAAGAACAACTGTTTTGTGCTGCTAACGACCAAAACTAAGCACCCCTATCACTCGATTTTCGAATTTGGGAAAATCAATTTTGGCCCAAATTTCGCATTTTCGATGCGAAAATCAATCATCAAAATTTTCAAAAATGGGCCAAAAATTAAGTTTCCCAGATTTGAATGCACATCAATTGGCGATCATAGCAATTAAATTACGAGCCGTTCGAGATATGACATTCCATATTAGGACCATTTTTGGCTGTGCTATGGGTAAATAACTGTTTTTTGTGGCCCAAAGTCAAGAATACGTCTTTTAGAGCCCAGATTCTTGCCCTTTCTTAGCTCTAACTTTGTCAAAACACGAGGGACGGCTGAAACAGTGACTGTTGTATGCAGCTAAATACCAAAACTTTAAGGCCCTATACTTGCTTTTATCATTATTGTTCTGATATTTTCTTGCTAGCTCCAGTTTATGGGCCGAAAAATCAGGACACCCATTTTTAACAGATATTCGCAATAGTGTGCTCGGGTTTTTAGCTCTAGCATGGTCAAAACAAGTCGCACAGCCAAAAGAACGACTGTTTTGTGCTGCTAACGACCACCACTTACCACCCCTATCATTCGTTTTTCGATTTTGGGAAAATAAATTTTGGCCCAAATTTGGCATTTTTGATAAGGGGTACCATCATCAAAATTTTTAAAAATGGGCCAAAAATGAAGTTTCCCAGATTTGAATGCACATCAATTGGGGATCATAGCAATCAAATTACGAGCCGTTCGAGATATGACATTCCATATTTGGACCATAATTGGCCGAGTTATGGGAACAATACTGTCGGATTGAAGGGAAAATAAAGGTAGCCGAAAATAAGGAAAAACATCATACAAATTTGAAAAAAAAATTACAGAAATTTGACATTTTCAACTGTGAATGCAGTTCGACTAGGAATTAGAAATCAAGTTCAACGAGGTATGCCATTCCATGTTAGGACCATTATTGGCTTAGTTATGGGGCACAATACTGTGCCTTTCGAGGGTAAAATCGGGCTTAGCCAAATATTGCTTTATCGATAGGGGGTACCATCATCCTTACGACAAGATCTCCAATAAAAGCTATGCTCCGTATGCTGCTTAAGTGTTTATTCAGATTCTCTAAACTTCGACTTGGTTAATTTCATTAAAAAGAATCAAGAGATCCACCTTGTTGATTCGCTTCCTGAAAGATTATTCAGTTTTCCGGTGGGTACGATTCTGCCTGTCATTTGAGGTAACTCTCAAATAAACCAAAATAATCCTGGCAGTCATTAATCAAGAGAGCTCACTCCCTCAATTCTTTTGCCCGAAAACTCTTTCCACTAACTGTTACTTCTGCTGACGGGCTCTGTTTAGCCCGCAATTTAAATGAATTTTTTCCACACTTCATTTTCATTTATTCTGTGTCATGCTCTATCATCATTAAAATGTCCAAATCGCTTCCTTTGTGCCTCTATTTTTCGGCAACAATTTGCTTATCTTGACTCACCATCAACAGGCAGACACGAGGGTACCACAAAATACAGGTGACTATACTATATACGTATATATATGTATGTGTGGCATATCTGGGGTCTGTTGGTGGCATGGAAATCACTTGAGCGTGTTTCCTTTTGACCAGGCCAGGTCGGTTGTTCAACGTTTGCACTTTGTGGCTTTCCATTTGGGCCAGCCGCCCTGCTGCCCCGCCCCCTTTTCCACCTGCAGCATTTTCACACTCACTTCATTTAATTTAATTTGTGCATACTTTTTCGGCTGCCGCGGCGTGGAAAAACATTGTAAACTGATACGAGCTTAATGATGTCGATCCCCTCCCCTTTGTGCCTTAGGTCCTAGAGAGGTGATTTTGGGTGTTAGATTACACTGGGGAAAATGTTATTTGGAAGTAGTTAGATTGTTTGAAATTGAAATATGTTGTAATTACTAAAGCAGTGATTGGAGAGAGGAAGTTTTAGTTTGGAAAAATATATTTTTTCTGCACTACGGACTTAGTTTTCGATTTAGTATTTTGAGAAAGAATGCTATACCATGGAAGAATGTTATACAAAGTACTTATTATTCAACCTAGTATTTTAGCAAAAGCTTTTTCTCAGTGTAACCGTTTCTATGTGTGCCTAAGCATTAATTAGTTTTAATGAAACTGTTGCTGATGTGCGTGTGAAGTGTCGCAAATTGCAGACAAAGGCCCGAAAGTTCTTTCTTTCGGGAGTGACAGTTGACAGGCTGAAATTGTGGCGATTAATGTGGCAAGTGTTATTTTTTTTTTTTTTTGAGGAATCGTGGATGCGCATCGATAGTTAACCAAATCCCTGATTCGTATCTCCCCATGCAGAGCCTGGATTCGGTTTTAGTTTTGGTTTTGGTCAAGTGTCGATAAGACAACCTTTGGCTTCTCTCTCGCTGCAACGCTCCTAAAAGGGGGCAAGAGGAGCAAAGGCTGAAACGACGTAATCGAAAACCAGTTCTGCGGCTGCAAAAATGTTCATTATAGGGATTTCTCCTTTGTGTATTGTGTACATAAGGCCCTGAAAGCGGTTTGGCAACCCTTTTTGACACACAAACACCATTGCATGTGCTCCCTTGTAAATGCAGTTTTTTAACGAGGCACGTACATATGCCTGTTTAGATGCCACTTCGATGCATTTGCAGCTTTTTTTGTTGCTGCCTTGCAATCACGCCGCTGTTGCATGTTGCATGATGCATGTGCGTGCCCCTTGCGCCGGGTGTCAGGGTGGCTCGCTCTTGATCTTGAGGGGATTACCAGTTCAAGGTTGCCGGTGGGTAGGTTAGAAATTCTGTTTTTAAAAGTAAATATTACATTTTTTGTTTTGAAGTTGGGATAAAAATGCTTTAAAATGATCAAAGTTGAGTGATTTCAGATTTACGAATAATAATGATTATAGTTCATTTATATATAGTGAACCAAACTGTTTATAAACAAATATTAAGAAGAAAATATAAAGTTTCCTCTAAGTAAGATGTTAGTATTAAGATAGATTTTCTGCATCACAAACTTGTCCGCTCAAAAGAGTGTCCGTAAAGTCGCCATGTTTTTGTAATACATATCTTCTTGAGGCACCCTCTTAACTTTCAGTTAACTCGCTACCCCAGCTATATATAACTCGATTTATGTACGTACTCTGTCAGACTTTGTACATACATTGTTTATGCAATTCTCGTGACTCCTTTTGGTTCTGTTGTCCGCTCGTTGTGGTTTCATATTCGCCTGGCTCTTGGCAGCTCTTCTCCGGGCCTGCTGTTATTGTTTATTCCGCTTTGGAGGCATTCATTTGGCCGCTCCTCAGCGGAGTCCGTCCCGAAGTCCGCTGCTCCTTAGACCTTGACCACTAACATAGAAACAGGCCAGAACCGGTTCCCCAGCCAACTCGATTTGCACAATTGGCCCTCCTGCCTGCAGACCCCTCTATCTTTCATTCCCCTATCCATTGCATATATCCCATATACATATATATATATATATATATATTTATATATCGGAGTAGTCAGTTGTGGGATTCAATTACCGAATCACACCCACACAGTCGGCAACTGCGCTGGATTCCGCTTTGAGCTCTTCAGCTGTCAAACCGCCAATTAATGGCCCAAACTCTGATGGCCAACTGATGGACAAAGAGTGTCACAAATTATTGAAAACGTTTTCTATTATCATAATTATACCCTTCGGTGGAGAGGTATTTGAGTTTAAAGGTATTCCAATAACAGGAAATAAAAGCTAATGAAAAGTAGATAAAAAGTTGTATCCAACATTGACCAAAAAAAGTGAAAGAAGGTTAAAAATAAATATTTAAAAAATATTTATATGCACCTAAACTAATCTAAAGGGTGTTTAAAGTCTAGTTGACCCCTTGACAAAAATCACTCCCAACTTTTGGCTATTATAATATTTATCCATTGTTCGCACGCACCTCCCTCAGTCGTGTTTGGTGGGTGGAGATTACGGGCTGTGCATTTTAATTGATGCGGGATTATGGGTGTTGGATGGCTAGGAGGCCACCAAAGGCAGCCAAAGGGTTGCCGAAATTAATTACCAAAATGTTTGTTAATTTTCATAATTACAGGTCTGCTGGCACGACTTTTCCTTTTTGGGGGGAGAGATCGTGTGTGTGAGTGGAGGAGGAAGAATCGAAATTTGCCGCTCGATAAAGCAACTTAATGGCAGGCCTCGGGAAACGACTGAGCTCTGAGAATGTCTTCCGGAGTGTTGAGACCCTCATACCTTTCCCCCTAAAGACCCCCTATGATTCCCATTCCCCTCGAGATGACCTAATTCTGGAGGCTCGAGGAACAAAGGCAACCTACTTGTCATAATAAAAATTATTCAAAAACCGGCATGTGTGTATGGCGCTTCCTCCTTCTTCTCCTGATGGATTTTATTTTTTTGGAAATTTGATCCCCTAATGTTGTTGGCAATCACGTGTTCCAACCACGTATCATTTGACCCCTTTTCCATTCTCAATATAACCCCCTTTCTCCTGATCTAGAACGAAAAGCAGATGGGAACCCGACCTTGCTGGTAGTTCTTAGATTTCAAAACAACCCAACTAATTGATGCCCAACTTGTTGATGAACTCCGCCCAAATTGGAACACAAAGGAAGCACTCACTAAGCTCTTTAGGCGATTGAATATTTATTTGTTAATTGAACTGATACAAAGTTCCTTAGAGGTTGGTGAGGGCGTTCTGGGGGAAGTTAATTCATTACTCATCAGATTAGCAACAGTTCTTAAGTTCTTACAGCCAGATCGCCTAGGCCAGCATTTAGCTGCTTGATGTAGGGGGCAGCGGCATCGGCAGCAGCGGCAATGGTCTTGGCACTCACGGCCTGGAAAAATGGGAAAATATTATTAATATGTAGAAAATATAGTTCTGATTAAACTTCCCCCTCCTTCGGCTATGATGGAAGCTCCATCAGACTGAAAAAATATTTGTTAATAATTTTGGTTTTTATTTTATTTCATAACTTACTGAAAGACTGCGAGCCTGAGGATCGTTGGTCATTTGATAACTCAGACTGGTGATGGCATTCTTAAAAATATAAGGAGTTTCTATTAGTTTAGATTTTAAGCGACTAATTAGATCTATAACTTACAGCCAAATCTCCAAGACCAGTGCCAACTCCTCCCAGAACATCTCCAAGAAGATTGGTAGCCTCCGGTTCCATATAGTCAGTATCTACTTTCAAGTTAGTAAGGGCATTCTATAAAAGAGAAAGTTTTTTAGTAAATCTAAGACATTCCAGACAAGATCTTACAGCCAGATCGCCCAAGGCATTGCCCATATCGCTGAGGATATTCAGGGTGGTCGGCTGTACGAAATCCGACTGGGAGCTGGCCACGGCGTTCTCCAGTTGGTGGATAACCTTCTCCCCAGCAACGGCCACTTGGGAAACATCACCCATTAGGGAACCAAAGCTAAGGGTGCCAGCTTGGGCATATTGGGCCACCAGAACGATGACAAGAAGGGCAAGGATTGCAGGAGAGTGCATGTTGTAGTTTTTCGTAAAATCGGTGAATTACTGAATCACCTCCAGTAGCCACACTGCATTTATAGGTCGTTCTTATCTGTGGGTTTACGGGGGAGTTACGGGCTTCTTTGACGCCGCCAATAAAAACAAATCGCACTTGAGTGGCTAATGATTCCCCACTGATTGGCGGCAGGTTTGATTCTGATTGATCAGGTATTTGACTTAATTTCGGGGTATTCCTTACGATATCTTCCATGTTATACAATCTGGGAATGACAGTCTCAAGAGGCTCCTGGTATCAGGTGGCCAAAAATAAACCCACTGCATATAGCTCAGAAGTCAAAACAAACTGGGTAAGGGGATTATCTAGGGAGCTAGGGCTTAGAAAAATAAGAAATTGCTTCATCATTAAATGCTCGTTAATTTATTAAGTTAAATAAGTAAGAGAGGTACTCTAGAATAAGTCGTGGAAAAGGTGGCCTGCAGCATTTGCCACATCGCCAGCAGCATTTGCCACATCTCCTGCTACGTTTCCAGCTGCATTGGCAACATCTCCTGCTACGTTTCCAGCAGCATTGGCAACATCGCCAGCAGCATGTGCTGCATCTCCGGCTACATTTCCAGCTGCATTGGCAACATCACCAGCAACATTTCCAGCATCATGTACTATATTTCCAGCAGCATTTGCTGCATCACCAGCTACGTTTCCGGCTGCATTTGCCACATCTCCGGCAACATTGCTTGCAGCATTTGCTGCATCTCCTGCCACATTTCCAGCAGCGTTGGCCACATCTCCAGCAACATTGGCGCCAGCATTAGCAGCATCTCCAGCAACATTGCTGGCAGCATTAGCAGCATCTCCAGCAACATTTCCAGCAGCGTTTGCTACATCTCCGGCAACATTTCCAGCATCATGAGCAATAGTTCCAGCAGCATTTGCTGCATCTCCTGCGACATTTCCAGCTGCATTGGCAACATCTCCAGCAACATTAGTGGCAGCATTGCCGCATCTCCGGCAACATTTCCAGCTGCATTGGCAACATCTCCAGCAACATTACTCGCAGCATTTGCTGTACTTCCAGCTACATTTCCAGCAGCATTGGCAACATCTCCGGCAACTTTGCTAGCAGCATTGGCTGCATCTCCAGCTACTTTGGAGGCAGCATGTGCTGCATCTCCAGCTACTTTGCCAGCGGCATGGGCAACATCTCCGGCAACATTTCCAGCATCATGGGCAATAGTTCCAGCAGCATTTGCTGCACTTCCATCCACACTCGAGGCCACACCGGCAGCATCGTGAGCAATTGTTCCAGCGGCTCCAGCAGCACTCGAGGCAACATCATGTGCAACTTTGGCAGCAGCTCCATCACTGGAGCAGGTGCAAGCACAGGTCACGGAAGGGTTTTCTTTGTCAGTAGCAGTTGACCTTTTGCTGACAGACTTCTAAAAAGAAGTTTAAAAGTTGCTTAAAAATATTATTTAATCAACCAAAATTAGGCCTATACCTTAGATGTTTGGTTGGCTGATTGCTTAGCCAAGGCCTTAAGTTCCTCGCTGGCTGCTTCTTCCTATAAAAATAGAAAAAACAGATTCAATAATTTATAAAAATCCCATTAATTAATTATTTCAACTTACTGCTTCCTGGGAAACTTGGTGGCCAAAGTTAATGGCGCTGTTGGAAGCCTCCTGACCTAACTGGTCGCCCTCATCTCCCAATTCATGGCCAAAAATGTTGCCATCCATTCCAAGTTGCCAACCAGAGGAGGCATTTTCCTTTAACAGAATGATTCTTCATTTTTGAAGATTCCTCATTTAGATTTAAGATTTTTATGCTTACCGCTGCCTGTCCATAATGTAATCCGCTTTGGGAGGCCTCTTGGCCATACTGAATAATCTCTTGACCCAATTCATTGCCCAACTCGGAGGCATCGTGGCCGACTTCGCTGGTCTAAAGTTTCATATTTTATAAGGTAAGTTTAAAAAGTTTCCTTGATATGTAATTACCAAGTTACCCAGCACACTTTTGGCGCTGGCCTGGTGTTTTCCCGCCAGGAAAATCACCAACAAACAACTGACTACTATTAATTTCATGTTTGGATATCGAACTAAAGATATTGGCGACCTTTGCATGCTTTATATAGCAAAAATATAGCACTTTTATCTTCAGTGCAAAGTTCTTATCTAAGACCTACTTTGTGATCGATCCATTTTAAACTCTATATGGCTTTTGACAATTATTTCCTCTAGTCTAGGAAGACAAGTACGCAAAATAGTGAAAGATAATGAATTCGATGTCTTCCAAGTTTGGTGGGCTATCTTAGAGGTGTCTGGCATTTGATTAAATACCCTAATTATGTTCTAATTACATATATAGTTAATGCACTTGATATTTATGACTGTGTTACCCTTTAAGTTTAGGTAAGAACATATTTATTACTCAAATTAAAATAGCTAACATTATAATTATTTATGATTTGTTATCAAAATCTAAACAATCCGCTTTATTTTGGTTCTTTTTTGTGAATGAATAAGTTAAAGCTATTTTTATTATCGGTGAGTAAACTTTCTGGTAAACAAATCAATAGATAGCGACAATCTATATCTACATATCATCGCCTTTAAGCGGAAAGTACTTATAAGGATTGGGAATTCCATTGGGCAGTAGCCGCCTGGCAGTTCGTCGCATTTTCACCTTTTTGCTGAGGGTTTTCCGATCCAGTGACTTCTTCGGATTCCTATAGTTGTTGAACACAAAATTGAGGAAATACTCGGGCTCTTTTTTCTTCTTATCAGAAGAGGGTTTATTTCCTTTGGAGGGTTGGAAGGAAAACTGAATGTGGGCGTTGTCGGCTGGTTTGATGTTGAATACCTTTTTGTCCGGATCAGCGGAAATCAACTTCTCTAAATCAGACTAGAATTGTACTAAAGTTAGTAACTAACTAAACGTAGTCCCCTTGAAGAGCTCACAAACTTTTTCTCCATTTCTCGACCGTTCTTCTCGCTTATTTCTGCCATGTCTCCCATGGAGATCATAACCTTTGCCTGGATGTCTTTGGCAACCCAGACTAAAAGGGCAAAATATACTAGCAAAAGGGCTGTCATCGTAAAACTGCTTTAAAGTAAATAAAAAACGAAAGGGCTTGTCCGGAAAATCAGTTCGCTGCACTTAACTTCGATTCGAAACGCGGACTTTGCTTAACTTTTAGTTTCGTCTTTGGGTTTAGAATGAAGCTTCATACATAGACAGATTTTGTTAATAAAACTTAAGGCTAAGATAACCAAATAGACATTTTCATTAATATTTAACAATCTTTATTTATGCCTCAAACTTTATTATTTTTCATTCGAACACTAATCAGCTTTAAGCTATTCGTTCTCTTAAGTACCTGGAATGTAATAATGGCTCCGCTTGAGCCAGGTTTTCCATGAGATTCCGTTTTTTTCTTAATATATCTACCAAGTTTTACCTGAAAGAGGGTAAGTTAACTTAACATATTAAACAAAATTATAGACTTAAACTTACAAATGCCTTAGAGATGGCGTTGGATTCTCTATGATTGATTCCATTGCCCGACTCGAAATGCCTTTCCATATTTCCCATTGCTCCTTCGATTTCGTGTTCAATTTGTTCCCCCTCATGGGATTCTTCGGACTGTCCATAGAGCAGTGCTGGTCGGGGTAGAATCAGGAGGAGCAGGGCCACCGTCGCCACTGTTCGACTCACCTGCCTCATCTCATCCATTGGAGGCTTTAAAGGTGGACTCACTCGGTCGATATCTAATCCACTTAATCCGCGATTCTCCACAGAGACGCTTCAGCAAATCGCTTCGCTGCACTCTGCTCCAATCTCGGCTATATCTCCCTGACATATAGCCAATGTCAGCTGCTAGAGTTCTGAATCAAGCCATCGCTTTACGACGATTTTTATGCAGCCCGCCAGCGATTTGATAGATTTTTGCATAAAATGATTCCCAGCAGCGGAAGTCCGTTACGTGACATTTCGGGTGGTTACTCTCCTAATGTAAACAAGTTATAAAACACTCGTAAAAGGCCAGTGCGAAAGCGAAACTATGGCCACATAAAAAGGCTATAAAATCTATAGCTTCTGCTACCGTTCTGTATAAAAAATGGGAACAGGGCTGGGAAGTGCAACAGTCAATACCCTTCAGAGTAATATATATTATCAAATTATATTATATTATATTATATTATATTATAATAATTTATAATATTATCAAATTATAAAATGTTTTAATCATTTTACATATTTAAATTTAACTTAAGTGTAAAGTTAATAAAGTTAACTCTTAAACACTTCATGAATTTGATTTTATATCTTCATATTATAAAAAAAGATTAAATCATATAATTTATTCAAAAGTCAAAGTTATTTCTTTAAGGGTATACAATCAACAATAACAACACGACGTACATTTTCTACGTCATTTGCGAACTTTGCAAAATGCTAGAATCGTAAAAAGCGGGGTGCGAGCGACCTCAGGACCTCCGAAGGGGGTCAATAATGTGAAAAGAACAAGGGAAGTTCGAGTCAAAGGTGTCCTGAACCACTACTGTAACCCCAACTCTCATTATCGCAAAATCAAAATGCGTTTGTCAATGAATTAGAATCGCTTCGATGGCGATGTCGCTCGTAAAGTATTTGCCTTTGTTATAGTCCTTCGCTGAATTTTACTACTGTAAAATAAATGCGCAAAATAGTGATTCTCTATCTTAGGGGTAGAGTATTTTGTTTAGTTATGTACACAAATAACCTGATTATTATTCGTACTTTGCTGTATTTTAAACTTAGCGCCCACGAATTGACTATGTTTATTTGCGTACTAACTACTACTACTTTTTCCTACCGAGTGCCGGCAACACTGTTGAGAAACCAACCCCAAAACTATGCCAACCACCACATTGTACTCAAACTCAGCAGCTGCTATCTTTAAGTTGCTTATTTGACAACCAGCGTACATCGGCAGCGTGGCCGAGCGGTCTAAGGCGCTGGTTTTAGGCACCAGTCCGAAAGGGCGTGGGTTCGAATCCCACCGCTGTCAGGTTGAAATTTTTTTGTCCATCGGTTTTTTTATCTACTCCGATAAGTACAGAATTATTTAATATTTAGTCAATGAACGGTAAAATAGCTTATATAATTTAGTGATCTACAAATTTATTTAATTTACTTTAAACTTTTGCTCAGAAGTGTGTTTTATAAAAAAATTAATTTAAATATAATGTGTTTAAAATATACAACATTTTAAGATAATAAATTTTAATTAAAGGTTTCACTTATTTTCCATTATGGTTCAAGTCTTAAAACTAATATACTTCGGAGGAATGGGTATCAGTTGTGTTATTCCTGAAAAAGAAATAACAAACAATTTAAATATTTTTTCAGTATTACAGAGATTAACGGCTTGGAAAATAAACCTTGTGAGAGTCTAATACAAATACAATTGCCCTCTGGTAGTTGTTCAAAAAGAATTGTTCTATTTTTAGAAAAATAAACAATGTTTTTAGAGAGAACCTTGTATTCTGTAGACGGCTGTTGGCGCCTCGTTAAGGCAGCGTGGCCGAGCGGTCTAAGGCGCTGGTTTTAGGCACCAGTCCGAAAGGGCGTGGGTTCGAATCCCACCGCTGTCAAGTCAAAATCTTTTTTTTCGTATTTAACAGCGGGATGCTGAATTTTTACATATTCCACGCCTAATTAGACCTCGCGAAACGGGACCCCTGACCCGGGGCCAGTTTTTCCGGAACACAAAGACCCCGTTTATCTGGTGCTGACATTTTCCGCGTGCTACGTTTCAACTTTGCCGTCTGTCAGCTCAACCCTTTTTGCGGTAACATGTTGATCCCGTTAACAACCCGCAATCGAAAGGGAAATGTCAGGAAATTAAAGGGTTTGCCGTGCTTTTTGGCCTTTGAATTCAAATGGATAAAAGTATCAAATTACCGAAATGTATCCCGTGGTTATTTCCGGAGACCAACTGACTCTTAAATACCACAAAGATTGATATTGCAAGATAGCCCGCTGAAACACTGGGTCTTGGGCGCTTTAAACAAATTCGGAGCTCATTTACTAGCTTTACTGAAAAAATTGACTAAGAAAGTACTAGTGAATCATTTTTAAAACGGAAGTATGTTAATAAAGATATTATTAGAAAGTGATATTTTATAATATTTTATAATAGTTGCATCTCATTAGACTGATGGTTGTTGAATAACTAAATGATTATCAATTATATTAAAACACAATTTCTCAATTTGGACTTTGGAACCAGGGAATTCCCTTAACCGATTTGACTCAATTATAAATACAACTAAATTTTTGTTTTCTGTAGGGCTTCCTATTTTCTTTTTCTCTTATGACTATGGAAATTTTTCAAAGTCTTCTTCGCATTAGGAACTGGTTTACATATGTTCGAGTATACAGCACCTCGTAAGCTGGTAAATCACCTGGCGTTCCGGCGACTGTGTGTTCTGCCGGTGGATTTTGCATGATATAGTTGCCATATATCGTTTTTGAACGGGTACAGGTCTCTTGCAGATGATGCATGACAAATGGGCAAACCCACAAAAGGGATGCAAGCCTCTAATTAGATATGAGTTTGTCACGTCATAAAACGATTCAAGTTCATTTAGAACATACTTATAAGTTACATACTAGAGCGATGAGTAACACTGGTAGAACTAGACTGTTTCCTATTGCCAAATAACTCATGACGTGGGCAGGAATTCCTAGCCAGCGTCATTGACTTGAGGTCTTGGCTTTCCTAAGTTCGTTGCACCCAAAAGAGATGTTTTCCAAAGCATAAATTTGGAACTGAAAACCTTCGGTGTCACCCAGTGACACGCATCTTTAAGATAGTTACCGCATAATAATACTAGCCACTAGATTTGAATGTTTTAACCGCAGAGCGGAGAACAGTGGTGCCCTATTGATAAACCCGCTCTAGAGTTCCGATCGAGAACCGATCGGGGCATCTCAGTCCACGAAGCTGAAGCTGCGGCTATAAAAAGCTCCGACCAACTCCAGGTATCTCACAGTCTGTTTTATCGGGTCAACTGGAAACGTTCCAACTCGGAAGTCATTATTAACTAAATACGAGTATAGTAGCAAAAATGAAAGTGTTCGCGGCGGTTTTTCTTTGCGTTCTGATTGCCCACGAGGCCAGGGCCCAGTGTGAGTGTACTAAGCTGACTTCAGCGGTCAAATGACCATTGAAAAATCCCCCAAAATCAGGGGAAAATCGCAGCAGCGCGAGGAAGTCAAGTGCGCTTCTAATTGAGCCGGTTGGACCAGTTGGTCCGGGAACATTGCACGCGCCAAAGTGTGGGCAGTGCCCGGAGCAGAGTGATGTGTACTTGTGGTCAAGATATGATTGCACTTGGAAAGTCAGCATAAAAATCCCAATTAATTTGGAAAATTTTTCCAGGCGATTAACTAATATAGTGACTGGACTCATGATTCCTTAGAATCAAGAATAATCATCGTTTCTTTTAATATAATTTGATATTTTTATGAATTATAAACAGTCCAAAGTCTAAAAGAGTATGCCTTTAGTATTTCAACTTAATGAATCCAACGGATTAAATCGTATATTTTATGCAATACAAGTCAATGTTTTGAGGGTACAAACTGAAAACATTAATTTCTTAATTAAATGCAAGGCGAAAGATATTATCTTGCCGTTTCTTTGAGTGTGTCATGATCATTCTGTGTAGAATCACCTGCAGATCACCTGCTCCAACCGCAAGAATGTCACTAGAAGAGGCGCGCGCATTTCGGGGCATCCCCTGGAGAACCAGATTGTAATATTTTTATCTCGTCTGCAGATTCGAGATGCCTGAATCCCAACCAACGGTCTGGACTCTGTGTGCACATTAATGAATGCCAAACACTCTTCTCCGTGCTGCAGAAGTTCGCACTGACCGATCTGGAAAAGAAGTTCATCAGGTCCTCGGCCTGTGGAATGGGCGTGGATAATCGGCCCTTTGTCTGCTGCACTCAGGATACGGGTTATACGAGAAACCAGCGCCAGAATCCCTCCTTCCCAGACTACGATGGCTTTGGTGGCGATTGGGAGGAGGAGAGGCCAAACAGTTTCGTTTTCCCGGGACAAGTGACTCGGGCATTTAGCTTTGGCAATCAGCAAGCTGGGGATAATACCGTCGTTCAAAAGCCATCTACTGGTGATGGCTCTAGTTTACTCCCTCAGCCGCCTTCCTGCGGGGGCGTTGCCATCAGGAACAGGATTTACGATGGCCAGGACACTGAACTCAATGAATTTCCTTGGATGGTCTTGTTGGAGTACCGAAGACGCAATGGAAATGGCCTTTCCACCAGCTGTGCAGGTTCCCTCATCAATCAGCGATATGTCCTCACAGCTGCCCATTGTCTGACGGGAAGGATTGAAAGGGAGATCGGATCGCTGTGAGTATATATCACATCATGGGGATATCTTTAAAGGAGAGTCCAAAGTGGTTTCTTTTCAACTTTGCCTTTGCAGAAATCAGGGGATTTTATTTTCTGAGAGGCAGGTCAGAAACTTATGTTTAACCGGATTGAAGATGTTGTTATCGAAAGCATTCAGTTTTTGGTTTAGATTAAGTTGATATATATAATAATATTCCTTTATTAATATCACTTTAAGACCTATAGATCTTTCCCATATACATAAACTTTCTTAATAGTTCCCAAAAAACAAGACATTTTGAATGACTGTTGATGTTTGTGACTTTAGCCTTAGGGGATTTACTATAGTTCTGGCTAGCCGATTCATGAATGGGGCGGCAGTTCAATAGCCCAATAGCCGGTGAATCAAGTTTTAGCATTACGAATATTTAGATTGCTTCCCAATCCAGTTTCGATGGGTGGGCGAAAGTGGCTTATTCACGCTTATTTGTGCGACGATTCCGCGAACACGGCTGCATTCTCCGGCTAAATCGTTGAACGAGGCCAAAGGGATCCCCTGGTCTGGACTTGGCTAATTTCAAGAATATCAATTAGACGGCTAACCAGTGCTAAATGCGAGGTGTTTTGCCGCTTGTTAGCGCGATTCGATGATTCACTAAGTTGGCGTTCGGGTTTGGGTTCTCAATTCGCCCCGCTCTCGATTTCGCCGTTGGCCAAGCACCAATTAGCGGGCTAATTCTAGTGGTTAATTGCCTAAATGCTCATTAATTTATTTTCTGTATCTGTTCCAGTGCCTCGGTGAGATTGGGCGAGCATGACACACGTACCGCAGTGGATTGCCCCCCGGGTGGAGGAAGTTGCGCCCCGGAGGTTCAGCGTCTGGGCTTCGAGGAGATCCGGGTTCACGAAAGATATAGCGAGAAGTCCACAAACCAAGTTCACGATATTGGCCTGATTCGCTTAGAGCGCAATGTCCGCTATTCGGACAACATCCGACCCATTTGCCTGCCCTCGTCTGTGGGCCCTGAGTCTCGGCAAGCCGGTGAACAGTTCACCGTGGCCGGCTGGGGTCGTACTCTGAAAATGTCTCGCAGTCCCATCAAGCAGAAGGTCACGGTCAACTATGTGGATCCCGCCAAGTGCCGTCAACGATTCTCGCAGATCAAGGTGGCCGTGGAGTCCACCCAACTGTGCGCCGGAGGACAGTTCCGGCAGGACAGCTGCGACGGCGATTCCGGCGGTCCACTGATGCGATTCCGTGGCGACTCCTGGGTCTTGGAGGGCATCGTATCCTTTGGCTATAAGTGCGGCCTGAAGGATTGGCCAGGTGTCTACACGAACGTGGCTGCCTACGACATCTGGATCCGGCAGAATGTGAGGGCTTAGGAGAGCATCGAGCTCTGAAAAAGCTATAGCGAAATTTGTGATATTTTCTACTGCTAGTTTAGGTTAGAAACTAACTTAGATTTAAGTGCACTTGTGAAATATTTATTAGCATATATTGCAAATATAAATTTTAGAAATATCCGATTTGGCTTTTTGAAGTTTTTGTGGGGGAAGCCTTTTGGGTGGGACAACTTTTCATGACAAATTTTTTATATTTGAAAAAGCATTCCATGGCCTTGCCATTCCAAATCGAATTGTTAAAGACCTAAAAACGGTAGGCAGTAAAAAGAGATAGAGACCCTCTTTGTGAAAGTTCGACTTATCCGGACTATTCCCTGCGCCTGCGAGTATGCAATATGAAGTATATTACACCCTGACGTCAAGTTCCCATCTCATCTTAGACGGCACTGGAGCGGTCTTAACTTCTATAGTTCCCAACGAAATGTTAGGTGTTAGTTTTAACTAATTGTAAACGTGGGATAAATAAATAAACAAAAAATATTTCACCCCGACGTCAAGTTCCCATCTCATCTTGCGTTTTCCGCTCTTGACCAATTGGGGATTATATAATGTTTATAAAAAAGAAAAGAGGCCAATAGAAATAACTCGAAAACTTAGACACAATCGGCTTAAATCATATTGTAGATTTTAAAATATATTTACTTTTATTCCTTATCTTATTTAGCTAATACTCAGAATTGTTGTATTTCTTTATTATCAACTAAAAATATAAATGCAAAAAAAAAAAGTTCAAATTAATAAGAATATTTTCATGTTTATTGCAAACATTAAACATTATTTTCTAGCTTTTATAGTTTGGAAAATTCCCAAGAATTCAAACCATACAACTTATGTACGTTCTGGCTATGTTGCTGAGAGGAAAGTAATTAAACATTTTTGATTCCTCTCAATGGCATTTATAATCTTTCCAAAGGAGAAACAAGAGAGCGCCGTCTCCGAAGCCAAATGGTATAAAAAGCTTCGACAATCTTAGAAAAGTATTCAGATTGTCGGGAAGTCTGAAACAGATCAAAAGTAAAAAATCTAAAATGAAAGTGATCGCCGCGGTTTTTCTTTGTGCTCTCATTTTTCGCGATTCGCTGACTCTGCGTAAGTCTTAAAATTTGGAAATTAAACTTATGAGACCTTGAACTCTAAGGAATAGTGGCTGTGAAAAGAGATTCTTGAAGTTTCTTAAATTAGTTATATTTTAGAATTTATAAATAAATCAAATGCTCAAATATTTATAAAAACTATCTCAACTCAACTCATGAGCTTTGAATTTCCTTTGTATTACAAAGATCATTGATTAAAATGTGTTAAATTGATAGAAAATGAAGTAAAAAATAAGTAAAAGTCTTCAGAAATATTTTATTTTTAAATATATAAACAAAATTCCTCTGCTTGTAGCTCCCTCAACGCATCTACCACCCGCCAACGAGATCCCAGGTGATACCATTTGCGGAAAAGACATAGCGATGTCCCAAGTAGTAGGAGGGAAGGAAGCACTCCGCACTGACTTCCCCTGGATGGTGTTGTTGGAGTTCCTCAAAGGAAAATATCTCGGTACACAATGTGCGGGATCGGTGATTACTAGCCAATATGTTGTAACAGCAGCACACTGTCTGGACGAAGACGATGAGGACAGTCCCGGGAAACTGTAAGAAATTGGTTGTTAAATATTTTACGATGTTTTGTAATAATTTTGTGTAAACTTGCAGTCAATCTGTGATATTGGGCGTACATAACAGGAGTTCCCTCATTGATTGTCAGGGAGAGGCATGCGAACCCGGCGTTATGAAGGTGGACGTCGAGGAGACGCTGATGCACCCGGGCTATGTCAACCGAAAAACCAATTACTCCGTGCACGATATTGCCCTGATACGTTTGGCAAAAAAGGTTCCTTATACACCTTACATTCATCCGGTTTGTCTACCCTCGCTCAAGAAAGTGCAAGGCTGGATTTCAGGTCACCTTTTCTTCGCAGCAGGATGGGGTCGGACTGGGTCAAGTTATATGAGTGAGACCAAGCGAAAAGTGGGGTTAAACTTTGTGGAAAAAGATAGATGTAGCCGCAAGTGGTTAGAAAAGGAACGCGTTAGGTTGATAGAATCTCAAATATGTGCCGGCGGTAAGGAGGGAAATGACACCTGCCATGGGGATTCCGGGGGGCCTCTGATGACATTTCAAGAAGGAGTCTGGTTTCTGGAAGGTATAGTGTCCTTTGGCCACAAGTGCGCACAAAACGGTTGGTCTTCTATATATACGGACGTT
This sequence comes from Drosophila eugracilis, assembly GCF_018153835.1. Lineage (NCBI taxonomy): Eukaryota > Metazoa > Arthropoda > Insecta > Diptera > Drosophilidae > Drosophila > Drosophila eugracilis. The sequence continues at coordinate 733,090 of NW_024572623.1, forward strand.
AGTAAGTACGAAGACTGGATCAAGGAGAACATGAGGCCATAGAAAACGGTTATCATTTATTATTAATTATTCTAAAGAAATACTATTAATCTGGTAAACATATATGAAATTCTCTCAATAAAAATTTACCAAGCAGAACGAAATTTTCCAGAACCAATAAAATAGTTTTTTACTTGTAATCACATCTACAGAAAATAGTTGACAAAAGAAATGAGTTTACGAATGAAGAACAGGGAAGTGTACTTGGACCCTTCCTGTGTCCTGTCGGCCACCGGCAGCAATACTGATGACGTCTCCCCTGCGAAACTGCACCTGGCCACTTATGCTATCGACACCTGCACGCTAGCTTCCCACGCATCGCATTAAACTGCAACTAATGCAAACTTTTGAAGCCTACTTGGACGTACGCCATTCCAGTGTGGGGCACTGCCTCTAAGCATCAGCTTGGGTTGCTTAGAGTTATGCAATCACGTGCAGCTCCGCGAGCATTAGGGCATCCCTGGTGCGTTACAAACTGTGCTATCGAAACGTACTTTCGACTCTTATTCGTAGGTGACCAAATTAATCTGCACAGCAGTCGTTATGCTGACTGCATCCTGCACACCCAAACTCACTGGCGAGTGGCCTGACGGCTGAAGAAGCTACATCCCCCCGATCTGCCTAGCCGTAAGATCTCTTGATATGTGCTCACTTCGCTTTGTATATATACTGCATATTATAAACGAAAAGTAGAAACATAAACAATAATGTTCAAATTAATCAGATAGATAATTTTCTAGCTTATTCAAACATGTGTGGCAAACATTAAACATTATTTTTCAGCTTTTATAGTTTGGGAAATTTCTTAGAATTCAAACCATACACTTTATGCACGTTCTGGCTATGTTGCTGATAGGAAAGTAATTAAACATTTTTGATTCCTCTCAATGGCATTTATAATCTTTCCAAAGGAGAACCAAGAGAGCGCCCTCCCCGAAGCCAAATGGTATAAAAAGCTTCGATAATCTTAGAAAAGTATTCAGATTGTCGGGAAGTCTGAAACAGATCAAAAGTAAAAATGAAAGTGATCGCTGCTGCTTTTCTATGTGTTCTCATGTTTCGCGATTCCCTGACTCTGCGTATGTTTTAAAGTTCGGAAATTAAAGTTATAAGACCTTGATCTCTAAGGGATAGTGGGTGTGAAAGAGATTCTTGAAGAGTCTTTATTAATAAGTTACTTAGCAGTTTCTTTAAGCGAGGATGAGCTTTGAATTTTCTTTATCTTAAGAAATCGCTGATTGAAATGTGTTAAATAAACAAAATTCCTCTGCTTGTAGCTGTCTCAACGCCTCTACCACCTGCCAACGAGATCCCAGGTGATACCATTTGCGGAAGAGACATAGCGATGTCCCACGTCCTGGGAGGGAAGGAAGCACTTCGCACTGAGTTCCCCTGGATGGTGTTGTTGGAGTACCACAATGGAGATGATATTAATACACATTGTGCGGGATCGCTGATTAGTAACCAATATGTTATAACAGCAGCGCACTGTCTGGACGAAGAATCTAAGCGCAGTCCCGGAAATCTGTAAGAAATTGGTTGTTAAATATTATATTTTAGGTTGTTGTTAATAATTTTGTGTAAACTTGCAGTCGATCTGTGATATTGGGCGTACATAACAGGAGCTCCCCCATTGATTGTCAAGGAGGGAGATGCGAACCCGGCGTTATGAGGGTGGACATCGAGGAGACGCGGATGCACCCCGATTATGTCAACGGATCCGACAACTCCGTCCACGATATTGCCCTGATCCGTTTGGCAAATAAGGTTCCTTATACACCTTACATTCATCCTGTTTGTCTACCCTCGATCAAGAAGGTGAATGGCTGGGAATCAGGTCGGCTTTTCTTCGCAGCAGGATGGGGTCGGACTTCGTCAGGTTATATGAGTGAGACCAAGCAAAAAGTGGGGTTAAACTTTGTGGAAAAAGCTAGGTGCAGCCGCAGGTGGCTTCGAGATGGCGTTAACTTGACAGAAACTCAGATATGTGCCGGCGGTAAGGAGGGAAAGGACACCTGCCAAGGGGATTCCGGGGGACCACTGATGTCATTTCAAGAAGGAGTCTGGGTTCTGGGAGGTATAGTGTCCTTTGGTCATAAATGCGGTCAGAAGGGTTGGCCTTCTATCTATACGAACGTTATTATGTACGATGACTGGATCAAGGAGAACATGAGGCCATAGAAAATGGTTATTATATTTAATTATTATTCTAAATTATCACGAATATATAAAATTTTCTCAATATAAACGTGGCGAGAAAATCGGAATTTCCCAGAAACAATAAAATTGTGTTTCACTTGTAGATGTGAGCCCAGAAAGTAGCTATCGAAAGAGAAAAGTTTACGAATGAAAAGCAATGTTTGATTTTCGGGGGACAATCGGGAGCCGAACAGCTCATGATGCTGATGGTATAAAAAGATCGGCTACTTATTAAAAGATTTTCATTTTTCTACGGAGTCTGGAAGAGATAGATGTCGATGTGAAGAAAGTTCAAAGCAAAGATGAAAGTGATCGCTGCGGTCTTTCTGTGGATTATGATTAGCCATGAAGCTAGCGCCCAGTGTAAGTTTTGGTTTGAGAAAAAGTTCTTCTTACTCAGAAAAATGTGAAATAAGTGTCTAAAATATATTAAAATTTGGAATGTAATTAAATTTTTATACACCTAGAGATAAACGGGGATCATTTTTCTCAATATAAACTAGCAATATCTTAAAGAGGAAAGAAAAAAGTAACCTCATCTTGTAAATAAGCTTGTAACTTCTCTAAGTAAATCGGAATTTGTACTTCGTGTTTATAATAAAAAGTGTAACCCGACAGATAGGGGATGTCGAAATCCCAACCATCGAACTGGACAATGTATTGAAATCACTCAGTGCCCCACCTTGAACTCCCAATTGATGAAGAGGAGCTTAACCGATTCCGAGAGGCAGTTCATCAGAGCCTCACGATGTCCATCTGATCAGGGCAACCAGGTTTATTTTTGCTGTACTCAGGATAAAGGCTATTTAAGGATTCCTCCTGTCCCACCCCCGACAACCGCCTTTGCGTATGATCCGAATTTGGTTCCCGGTAAAAATATTTGTGGAGGTGATGTCGTGCAGACCCAAATCCTTGGGGGGGATGAAGCCCTCCGCACTGAGTTCCCCTGGATGGTGTTGTTGGAGTATCACAATGGAGATGATATTAATACACATTGTGCCGGATCGCTGATTAGTAACCAATATGTTATAACAGCAGCGCACTGTCTGGACGAAGAATCTAAGCGCAGTCCCGGAAATCTGTAAGAAATTGGTTGTTAAATATTATTTATATTTTAGGTTGTTGTTAATAACTTTGTTTAAACTTGCAGTCGATCTGTGATATTGGGCGTACATAACAGAAGTTCCCTTATTGATTGTCAGGGAGGGAGATGCGAACCCGGCGTTATGAGGGTGGACATCGAGGAGACGCGGATGCACCCCGATTATGTCAACGGATCCGACAACTCCGTCCACGATATTGCCCTGATCCGTTTAACAAAAAAGGTTTCCTATACACCTTACATTCGACCTGTTTGTCTACCCTCGACCAAGGGCGTGAAAGGCTGGCAATCAGGTCAGCTGTTCTACGCAGCAGGATGGGGTCGGACGTCGTCAGGTTATATGAGTGAGACCAAGCAAAAAGTGGAGTTAAACTTTGTGGAAAAAGCTAGGTGCAGCCGCAGGTGGCTTCGAGATGGCGTTAACTTGACAGAAACTCAGATATGTGCCGGCGGTAAGGAGGGAAAGGACACCTGCCAAGGGGATTCCGGGGGACCACTGATGTCATTTCAAGAAGGAGTCTGGGTTCTGGGAGGTATAGTGTCCTTTGGCCACAAATGCGGTCAGAAGGGTTGGCCTTCTATCTATACGAACGTTATTATGTACGATGACTGGATCAAGAAGAACATGAGGCCATAGGTAGACATAAAAGAAATTTTCTCAATAAAAGCGTTCCAAGCAGCACGAAATTTCCCAGAAACAATAAAATTGTTTTTCACTTGTAGATGTGAGCCCAGAAAATAGCCGTCGAAAGAGATAAGATAATGAAAAGCAATGTTTGATCTTCGGGGGACAATCGGTTGTCGAGCAGCTCACGATGCCGATGGTATAAAACAATCGGCTACTTATTAAAAGATTTTAATCTTTTTACGGAGTCTGGAAGAGATAGATGTCGGTGTGAAGAAAGTTCAAAGCAAAGATGAAAGTGATCGCTGCGGTCTTTCTGTGGATTATGATTAGCCATGAAGCTAGCGCCCAGTGTAAGTTTTGGTTTGAGAAAAAGTTCTTCTTTCTCGGAAAAATGTGACTTATATATCTAAAATTATCATAAAAAGGAAAGAAAAAGTAACATCATCTTGTGAATAAGCTTCTCTAGTAAAAACATACTGAGACTTTATTATTGTTGAAACTTGGCTGGAAAACCGATAAGAGTTCTTGTAAAATTTGTAACCCGACAGATAGGGGATGTCGAAATCCCAATTATCGAACTGGACAATGTATGGAAATCACCCAGTGCCCCGCCTTAAACTCCCAATTGATGAAGAGGAACTTAACCGATTCCGAGAGGCAGTTTCTCAAGGCCTCCCGCTGTCCATCTGATCAGAGCAACCAGGTTTTTGCATGCTGTACCCAGGATAAAGACTATTTAAGGATGCCTCCTGTCCCACCCCCGACAACCGCCTTTGCGTATGATCCGAATTTGGTTCCCGGTGACAATATTTGTGGAGGTGATGTCGTGCAGTCCCATATCCTGTCGGGCATAGAAGCTGTCCTTACTGAGTTCTCCTGGATGGCATTGTTGGAATACGTCTCGTTAGAGGGAAAGGAAATCAAAACGAACTGTGCTGGCTCGCTGATCAATCAGCAATATGTTTTAACAGCAGCCCATTGCGTGACGGGGAGGATGTTAGCCAATCGTACACTGTAAGAATTTGCTTATCCAATATCTTTATGGTTTTTTAGTTAGTTCCTTACAGAGTCTCTGTGAGATTGGGAGAACACGATACCAGAACACCGTTGGATTGTCGTCAAGGAATATGCTCATCGAACATTGTGCGAAGGGGGATCCAGGAGATACGCTGGCATCCGAACTACACTAATTTATCCATATCCTCCCCGCACGATATTGCCCTGGTCCGCCTGACGAGTAAGGTTTCCTACACGCCGTACATTCGACCTATTTGCCTGCCCTCGACTGTGGGCGTGGATGGCTGGGAAGTCGATCAGCTTTTTATTGTAGCAGGTTGGGGTTATACTCTGGAAGGCACAACCAGTCCCACCAAACAAAAAGCGGGGGTCAAACATGTGGACAACTCTTGGTGCCGTCGCCGATTTGCAGAAGTCAATGTTGACGTGGAAGAAACTCAGATATGTGCCGGCGGTGAGGAGGGAGTTGACAGCTGCACTGGTGATTCCGGGGGTCCACTAATGGCATTCCGTAGAGGCGTCTGGGTCCTGGGAGGCGTAGTGTCCTTTGGCCGCAATTGCGGACAGAACGGTTGGCCTGGAGTCTACACGAACGTTGCCAAGTACGATGACTGGATCAAGCGGAGCATGAGATCATGATCAAGAAGGTATTTCTGGGGGTTCTGTATATATATATTTGGTTATATGTAACAAAAAATACCATTATCAAAAGCCTCTTATCAGTATCTGTCTTTAAAATAATCTTCAATGAAATTAACCTCATGGCTGCATTCTGCGGTGTAGGAATTCTTTTTCTTGGGCTTAATCAATCTGTCATTAAATGAATTAAAACATTTTTGATAACATTGTTAAGTAATGCGTGTTCAGAGTGGATTTTGAACACCCAGAGCCACCCCAGCAAGGTGACTGACCGACCTGCTCCGAAAAACCTTTGGATTTCCCACCAGAATTCGACACCTCCAACAATCGCCGGGCAAAACGACATTGCCACCGCGTTTTAATTGGCGGCCTTTACGGCCACAGAAAACCACAAGAAAACTTCCGGTATTGGCAGGTGTTATGCTTTGTGCCGTGGACTTTGGCCAAAATGGCAAATGGCGGAGCTTTTGGCACTTCGCTGCCTCCTAAAAGTGGGCAATACATTTGTTCTTGGCTTAGAGCTTTGGCCAGGCCGAGAGGCAGTCTCTCACCTTCAACGAAAGTGAAACCAGCTGGCCAGCTGAGTGATGGTTATGCAATATGTATTATAACCGGACCATCCGGACGATCGCTGGACTTGCCGACTACTGCACTTTTGGACTCGTTTTTCGCCGCCTAAATGGGGCGGGGGCGGGCTCATTTGTTGACACCTGAGTTGGAGCTTTGGAGACTGAAGACTGAAGACTGTAGACTGGGGGTCGGCTCTTCGGCTCTTCCGACTTTTCGGGGTCTTCGGCTTCTCGCCTCGTCGTCGCCTTGTTTTTGTATTTCTTATTTTTTGGCACTCCGCTTATACAAACTGCGTTGCCATTCAGTTTCGGTTCGTAAGCCTTTGCCGCCGCTTCTTCTTGCCAACACGATCGCTCGTATTGGATTGTATCTGATTGATTCGAGATCACATAGATACTGTCACCCATGCTCGGTTCGGTTCTTCGACTATGGATATTCTTCGGCTGCTCCTGCCGCCTGCTTATCCTCGCTGAAGTCCTTCAGGAGTGCGACATTCCCAATGAAGCCAAAAGGGGCGTTTGCCTGGAGGTCAGCCGGTGCGGAGCGTATCTTCAAGTTCGAAATGCCACCAACTTGCCGGCGGAGAAGGTGAACTTCCTGAAGAAGGTGCAGTGCGAGGTGGAGCAGCAAGTCTCCGAGGCGGAGGGTGCCTACGAATCCTTGGTCTGCTGCCCGGCAAATGGCCAGGATTACCTTTATCCCGTGCTGCAGTTCTCAAAGTTCGAGTATCGCAGATTTCTGGATGTCACAGCCCGGTTTAAGCGAAAGAAACTTAAAGCGGCGGATTCAAACTGTGGAGCCCAGTTCGGGGTTTAACCTTCTGAACGAATGTGGCAAGCAGGTGACCAACCGAATTTATGGCGGAGAAATAGCCGAACTGGACGAGTATCCTTGGCTGGCCCTGCTTGTCTACAACTCAAGTGAGTTCGAGAACTAGTAAATACTTTTACTTAACTATAAAGAATATTTCCCGAATATTTTCCAGATGACTATGGTTGCAGTGGAGCCCTTATAGACGATCGTCACATTCTAACCGCAGCTCATTGCGTTCAAGGCGAGGGAGTTCGTGATCGAAGAGGATTGTAAGTCAAATTTAGGTTTATATCCTAGGAAAACTGTAAGAATTTTCCACTTCGATTAGAAAGCATGTGCGTTTGGGCGAATTCAATGTGAAAACCGAACCCGACTGCATCGAGGAACCCAACTATTTGAGCTGTGCAGACGCCGCCTTGGACATTGGCTACGAAAAGATCCATGTCCATCCGGAGTACAAGGAGTTTTCCAACTACAAATACAATGACATTGCCATTATACGGCTGAAGCATCCCGTGTCCTTTACCCACTTCGTCATGCCTATCTGTCTGCCTAATAAGTCCGAACCTCTGACTTTGGCCGAGGGTCAGATGTTCTCCGTTTCCGGATGGGGTCGCACGGATTTATGTGAGTACCTTACTGATTTGGGGATATATGGTCAGGGAACTGAAAAGTCAGCTTGGAGGGCTATATAGTTTCTTGATGGTTTATCTCAGTTCATGAGACATTGCTTTGTTTTTCTATGTTTTTATTTGTTTACAAAACAAAGCGGCTTGATTGAGGGAAACAGTTAAAAATAACATTAATGTTAAATAATCTTGTTTACACCTTCAATGGAAGTTTTAGTTAAATTCGAGACATGGGTTTTTCCTCTCTATTCGCTTAAATCAATCAATAGATATACTCGTGCCTAAGTTAGTTAAGTTCTGTAGCTGTGAGAAGGAGCAGAATCTAAACTCTTCTTAATAAATATCTAAATTGTCCTCCATTTCAGTCAACAAGTACTTCATCAACATCCACAGTCCCATAAAACTAAAGCTGCGCATTCCTTACGTCTCCAATGAGAACTGCACCAAGATCCTGGAGGGTTTCGGAGTGCGTTTGGGTCCCAAGCAAATCTGTGCTGGCGGAGAGTTCGCAAAGGACACGTGTGCTGGGGATTCCGGAGGACCTCTGATGTACTTCGATCGCCAGCACTCTCGGTGGGTGGCCTACGGCGTGGTCAGCTACGGATTCACGCAGTGCGGAATGGCCGGCAAGCCGGCTGTCTATACTAACGTGGCCGAGTACACGGATTGGATCGAAAGTGTTATTCAGCAGAAAAAGAGTCAACAGACGCAGGCCAAATTGCCTTGACGTCAGATTTGATATATTTTTTTATTCGGGAGGGGGAAGAACAATTGGCGCCTAATTGAGTTGGGCGGCGGCTGGGGGGCGGATCTATTTACCGCCGCCAGCATGTTTGTACATATTTTGCTAATTATCTAACAGCCATCAACTATTTGGCTAAGCGTGTGAGTGAATGAGTGCGGAATGTGAGTTCGCGCTAACAAAAGTCTGAAAAACATGTTTCTATTTAAATAAACTACTGAAATATTTACCCCTTCTGTTGCGATTAATTGAGGGAAAAGCTGCTCTCGAAGATTGCCGCTGACTCAGTCGGGAAATTGACTTGGCATGGTGTTACTTGATACCCCTGGAAAATGGTCGCCTTTATTGAAAACTCAAGAAAGTGTTCTTCGATCTGCCCTGTAAATCTTGAACTTCTGGCAATCAACGTTCCGATTTGGGAAAATATTTTGATTAAGAGTCGTAAAAAACTGATAAGCTTCTTGAAGGTCTACGACACTATAAGACTGAGAAGAAATCTCTTAATGATCTTTAATCTCAAATAATTCATTTGAGTTTTGTTGTTTAACTTGATTAGCGGAACTGATACCTTATCCAATTATTAGCTTTTTTTGTACCTCATCATGGTTTTTAAATAGTCTTTGCTTTACCATAAACCTACCATATATTTCTCTAAGTGCACTCACTGGCGCCTTATCTTTCCCGTCCGTTGTCTATCAGCTGTTCAGCCAAGCAACTGGCTGGTCAGACCCGCTGGTGCAGTGGTCTTCGGCTTGATGTCGTCATTGATTGCCACACTTTGCTTTCACCCGCCATTCGCGTGCACTCAAAACGTGGCTAAAAAAAAGAGGAAAAAAAAAAAAATGCTTAACTAGCCCAATGATGCAATGGCTGCCAAAAAGCAAGCCGAGTCCACAAGACGATCCATATCGGTGCCCAAATCGATGCCAGGCCATTCATCAGGCCTGCGCTGGATCCGAAAATAGCCAGAAGCCCAGAAAAGAGCCGCTCCATTGGCCATTTGTATGCGATGCGCAGGTGTTGTGGCCAAGTGCCAGTGGGCCACTGACCAAAATTGGCTAAAACCGAACGCCGAACGCCGCGAAACTGAAAGCCGAGTAAGCCGAATCCACCGAATACATCGAATTAACCGAAAATCGAGGGAAGACTACTCATCATCATGAGTGCGTCATGGAGTGAAAGTGAACTTGACTCTTCGACGGGCTGCATTTGATTTAATGCCCCCAGCCGGTGATTATGATGTCTCCATTAATATTCATGATGTTTATCAGCTGGCGACGACACCTGTTCCGAAAACCAGATCCAAGACTTTGAGGCGCCACCTTATAGTTGGCCCAGTCTCAGTTCCACTCCCACTCCCAGTCCCAATGATTGTGCACTTCATTATCGGCTTTTTGGCGATTTTTGTTTAACCTTGAACCACATATACACACACACAGATAGCCACTTGCAGATACAAACTCACACACGGACAAAATAGATACGGAATTGGCAAACATGAGTGACATTGAAAGGCAGGGCTTTTCGTGGAACGGTCAGCGAGAAACTGGGTGAAATGATAACCGGTTTCTGAACTGGAACTGAAGCTAAGTGAGAGATTCCCACTTAAGGCTAATTGTGTTTTAATAATGAGCAAATAAGTATATTTATGGTGGAATATAACACCTTTATATGAAGCAAAGTATCTACAATAATGAACAGCAATCCGACTTGCCAGAACCATAAGTTCAGTCGCGCTTTAGAGATACATCTCTTATCATTCAGACTAACACACAAAGCTTGAGTCATTTTTTGCGTTTTAAATTAGTTTCTCTCGCTAAAGTTTAGATCGCAATTAATATTTAGAAAAATTCATGAATTTATTTTAAATTTTCTAGACTACAAATCAAATTTGGACATCTGGTGAGCCGGCAATTGCCGTGTCAATCAAAACATCGACCAAATGGCGACCACAGGAGCATTGACTGGGCAACTGGGCGTAGTAATTGGGTTATGACCACGCCCACTGGGCAATTATAAAGTCAATTTGAGCTACTTTACCAGGGGTCCAGAGCTCTGCGGAAAATTACAAAAGCAGAGAGAGAGCAGAAAGCGGAAAAGTCTTCTAATCAATTTAGCAAAGGGCAACCCTCTGAAGTTTGATAATTGCATTGGGCTGCGCTTTGTGAGAAGTTTGTTTTCAAAAGTGGGAAATTAGAAGGCAAGCTGGAAAATTAGCCATATGGCGAAGGAAGAAGGGAAGGGTTTTCCAGGTAGAGCTCTGCTTTGTTTACCCCCCTCATAAGACTGGCAATTGCATTTCCATTTCCATTTTCATTGCCATTTCCATTTATCGGCAGCTGATACCCTCCTCGACTATAAAACTTTATCGACTTGTTAACTGAGCGGCGTATCAATAAATGCCAACGTGCGACACAGACGTTGACATGCCATTAAATGTCACTGCCAAGTGCGTCTCAGGACTCACATATCCTGGCTCTGGCTCTGAGTCCTTTGAATTTTTGCATGAGGACGAGGGTGCTCGAAGCGCCCCTCAGGACTGGGCAAGGGTAACTGCTAGCATTTGGGCCAAATTGTTGTATAAACTCAATGAAATTAAAATGCGAAAAAGCGGCAAATGGGAGTGAATATAAATAAATGGCATACGGATCGGTTTCATTAGTTAATGGATTGTCCGCAGAGAGTGGCAGTTTCTGCTTATCGGAAGAATAACAAGAATGGAGAACAGACTTAGTACTGCAATCTGAACTGCACTCTCTTTCTGAGATTATGCGTATATTTTATGAGCTCTAGCTGTGGCAGCTACTACTCTCAATCGCAATTTGCAACTCAATCAAATCGGTCAGAATGCCCAGCTGTCTGATGTTCTTCCTGTTCTACGGGTTTATGCTGATTGCTGGAAGGGAAATGGAGTCCAAAGAGGTTTGTTAATCAATTTCTGTTAGCTTAAATATATAAAACTATTTTAAACTAGGACAAGGCCAACTTTCACACAGATTTAATTGAAAGAAATTCACAGCAAACGGATCTTAAAGCTGAGGTAAATATGTGAAGAAATGTGAGAACAATGTTAGACTTCTTTTTTGCAGAATGAGAATGTCTCTTGTATCCATATTTTTGATGAGGTGATTGTTACTGTAAAATTTACTTAATAAGATTTAAAATAACTTTGTTTCCTTAAGCAGGCGGATCCTTCAACGAAAGTCCGTCTTAATAGATTGACTTTTGGTGGACGGAGAGTGACAGATCACTTGGGGAGAAGAGTTGGGACTAATTATCGAAGAAAGTCAAACAAAACAATAAGAAATAATACTCTTCGAGCTTTAATAAACAATTAAAAAGAACAGCAGTGTATGCTTCCTATTTCTACAAAGCGGTTTTGGACTCTTTTCTTATTGCTATTAGGTAGAGTCTGTATCATAGAGATTCCCACGAAAAGAACTTCGCCCTTCGCATCCCAAGAAGATGACTTGTAAGGGTATAAGGTCACTGTAAGTTGATAGACTATAAGAAAAACTTAATCCTAAACTTCTTTGTACTATTCTAAACTTTTTTTTTGTATAAAAGTTTTCGTGCTTTTACATCTGTGAAAGAAACAAATACCTTTAGCTGAGTTCTAAGATTATCAAAGAAGCATCTGACATAGCCGTGATATTGATAAAAATTCTTATAGAAGTTAATTACAGTACATAGTATATATAGCACACTATAGTTGTAGCTTATGCCAGTTAGTTTTTTACACTTCATACTTAATGTAGAGACTTAATATCCCCATAAGTATGCCACCTTAAAGAAAAGCTTTGTCAGAGACGCGACTGTACTAAGTTAAGCAACAATAAAGTCGCTCCTCGCACGTGGCCATTAAATTAAGAATAAATAAAATCTGAGTCCAGATTCCGAGATCCTTCACATGCCATCACCATAATCGCTCTGTAATGGGAAAACTGTCTCGCGATAATAATCATAATCATCATCATGCCTTTCCTTTTCAGAGTAATAATCGGGCACGTGAGTCGAGCAAATGATGACTTTCGCTCTTTGCGAAAATTATTATTCGGGAAATTTGCATAGACAAATGGCAACCCTCATGAAAATTGGGTTGTTGAAGCCGCGTTCAATATTTATTAAAAATTAGCAAAAAGCTGTTGGAAAATCATTACACAAACAGAAAGTAATTGCAAAATCAAGCAGACAACGTGCTGTCGCCCGACTTCCTTCCGGTTTTATAATTTTCTTTTTTCTTTTGGGGGAAATGGTTTGGGAGGGAAGGGAGGTGTTCTTGGTACCTTACCTGTATTTGCAAGGAAGAAAATTAATTCAAAAGGTGGGGAAGAGTTAAGGAAAATCAGCTTAGAATGTAGAAATTAAAGAAAATAAATCGAAATTCTTTGTTTTTCTTCGTTTTGAGCAAACTTGAAGAAAAGCTAAGGTTGTGGCACTTCTTATATAGAGCACTGGGTCATGTTGCGGGTCAGAGCCTCAGGGCACTTGCAGGTCAGCCAACAATAAAGGAATATTTAATTCCAATTACACAAAGGCCCATTTGCATAGGGAAAAGTGAAACTCAATTACAAGAATTTTGTAACTTTTTGCTCTAATTGAACTTTTCAGCCGCTGAGCAAACAAACCACCGCCCTGGGGACATTTTGTTTGGTGGGTGTGGCTGAACAAACAGCGACATATGTGAATGTCGGAAGGGGAGGTGGAAGGGGTGTTGGTTCTAACATCATGTTCGAGACTGTACGCTGAGATGACAAATTCGTGTCATTTGGCCAGGGAAATAAATAAATAAGGTGAGCAGCCATGTCACATATGAGGGTATGGGAAAACACTTGCAAGTTTCCCAAGGTTTCAAGAGGATTTTTCTCTAACATTCTTCGGGTTTTTCCCCCCTCCTGGAAGAGGTTGCAAAAGTTGAAGTTGCTCAACATGGACAGTTTTTGCACATTAGCACGCAGCACTCGAGATAATGCGGTGAATTCGGGAAAGGACCTCTTGAGCCTGTCAGCCAGACACTTAAAGGAACTCCCAGTCTCCCTTCCTTCGACAGATTTGGAAAGTCAAATACAATTTGATAGCCGGGTTTGGACAAAGCCAGAAAAGACCAGCTAACGAGGCTGGAGAAAGGTTAGAGAGCCGCAGGCGGGACTTCAGATACAAAACGTTTCAAATTGGACCACATGCGGACCTCAGCCAAATCCAAATCCGAATCCAACCCATCCCAGCCAGCCCGAAAACATTCGGGCAACCCACCAACTATGCAAATAACATTAATTGTTTCGCCAAACAAAGGAAATGCAAAACAATAATCATGAAATAGGGAAAATGGGTAAATGGGAAAACGAGAGGAAATGGAAACGATACAATTTGGATTTCGAATTGATGTTGGAAAATTATAATGCACATAACCCTAACTCCGGGCAGTCGCGCTAAGCGGAAGCGATTCGTTTAAATTTGATATGGGATATGGTATATGGCATGTGGTACACGGGGATATCGAAGGTACAGTCAGACAGTGCGAACCAACCCCATAAAGCGATTTCCATGGACTTACAGGGGTGGGAGACAGCAAGCGGGCGAATACATCAAACACCAACCCTGGCGCATTTTTGGGTTACGAGGTGAAAATCCCCTGCTCCGCAGACTCCTTCAAGATGCCCTTCGCGATTCAGCCACATATGCTAAGAATGCACTTGGAAAAATCTTTGGTTTTTTAGGATTTATTTTGGTTTGTTTTTTATACATTTTTAATATTAAGGTATGAGGTTTAAACTCCGAAAGGAAAGCAGGAAAAAACTTTATTTAACATTTATAGATTTTGATTTTCAGATTTTAGAAACTGAAACTTTAAACTTTCTTTGAGTGTCTGTTAAAGTTTTCTTTTAATCGCTCAGAGCGAATGGCGAACAATGAGAGCAACCTCTTGCCGCCGCCTTTTCCCGTTCCATCTCGTTTTCCATCTCCAGTGACTTTTCCCTCTTCACGGCCTTATTGTTGCTGTGCCTGTGTTACAGTCCAGCGATTTGCATATGAATGAACGTAATAAGGCAGGGCAAATTAAAAGTAAGCAGAGCACCCAACTCCATCTCCAACTCCTTCTCCTTCTCCTGATCCGAATCCAAATCCATTCCTTAACCTTACAAAAGAAGGCACATATGGAGTACCCGAAAGTGATGGTTGTTACTGGTAATGAAACATTCCACGAGTGCGGAATTAATAGGAATGATTTGTCTTTTGTTGTTGGTCGGGAGAAAGGTCGCGGGAAGGACTCTCTAAATTGCATTCAAATGTTAAATTGAGCGGAAGGAGGAGGACGATGAAGTTGAGACTTCGAGGGGAGGGAAGAACAATAAGGAGACGTTTGATAAACCAATCTATATGTAGGGTTTGGTATTTAGGGATCTTAAAGCTGTAAAAGTAATACAGTTTCAATATATTAAGACAGCAACAAGCTACTCAGGACTTTCCTTTATATAGAACCTTTCTAATCTATAGATTAATAAGATAGAAACTCTTCCAAGTCTCATTACCTAGTCAAATCCAATAATATACACTTTCCATTTCCATTAAGACACCCATTTAGTTGGACTAAATTAAGGTATCCCCTTAGGTCCGCAGTCCAAGCTCCCTAATTGCAATCCCAGTGAACTGCGACTAATCAAGTTCCATTTTCCACTCACGCCAATCCCTTGATTGACTCCAATTATCGGTTTGCTCCGTCAGATCCGAATGCCGAATGCCATATCACAAGTCCATGCACGAATGCTAAAGAAGGAAATTACTTAAATCGAAATTACGCCGCATTAGGCCAAGGAAGACCAAGGGTCCGGTTCTTTAGCCCTGGCACGACATCAACATTGAAATTTAATCAACTTGGTTTTTCCGGCCAACTACTCATCGATGGTGATTTTTTTTTTTTACTATGCTAAGAGCACAAATGATCCCGGCCAGCCCGAGTGACCAGCAAGGGAAAGACCCTTCTTGGCACGCATGGAGTTCATTGATTAACGATTTCCAGAGAGCAGAGTTTTCCCTCAAGGGAAAAGCCGGACACGCACACACATCACATAATCAAAAAATTAAAATCTCTTTATGTTTTTATGCGCGCTGATTGAATGGTTCTATTGTTGTTATTGCCGGACAGTTTGATGTGCCATTGATGGACTCAACTAATCGCTGGCCACCACCCCTCGGAAGCTAGGCATGAACCCCTCCTGGTCATCGCCAGTCGAGTGTAATGGATACGAGAAAAGGACTAGAAACATTATCCTTTTGGCCGCGGGCGCGCGGGAAAAGCGCTGGGAAAACCAGAAAAAAGAGGATGAGTCCGTTAACCGCGACCGGGGAAAATGGAAATTGTTGCTCCTTTGTGTGGCTTCACTTTCACATGTGGCAAGAACCATTTTCCCAGGTAGCATTTAATTAAGGCTCAGTGCCGCGAGCTTCCTGCTAATCTCTAATCAGGTTATTACCAGGACTTTCCAGCGCTTCCCTTTGAGGTTTGGTTCCCTTTTGATTCGCTAATTGGAAGTGAGCGTGTGTGTGTGTAGTGTGTGTGAGGAAAGGGGCGGGGGATTTCACACCTCATGTCCTCGAGAAGACAAGAGAGAGCTGGTCTGACAGGTTTGAGGTCCTTTGAAGTGGACCTGGAACAAAGAACCGCCTTAGTTTGTCAACTATTGTGCCGCTTTTTCATGGTGAACACTAAGAGAAAAGGAATCTTCTTTTGGAAGAGGACACATTTTTCCTTTCTAAGGACTTATCAATATCCCTTTCCATTTCTTCCAGTTTACGTTCTCTTCTAAACTCTACAACTTGAAATGGAAGTGACCCTGGACAGCTGCTGGAGGAGGGAAACTCCTCGAGAGTGTTTGGCCAAGAGTCTTAAAGTATCACTCGAGGAATCCAATAAGCCGCCCGGGGCCAAGACAATGGCGCACCAATAGCAAACCAATGACAATCATCGGAGCGATGATGGGCTAGATTTCAGCTAGAAATGAGGATGATGACTAAGCAAGGTCCACCCTCGGGGAAAGTCGTTACCCACCCCCTCTCAGCACTTTTCCTCGCTTTTATTGCAATTTGCGAAAATTTACTGGCAGAGAAAGTGAAAGGAGCAGCTACGATATTTGATTACGAAATGGCACGGGCCATGGCGAAACTATTCACGAGTCAATAATGATAAACATAAAGCCAGAGATTGTGAGGAGTGGAGAAGAAGTGCTGACATCTGATGCCAAGGACTTGCGCCCAAGGACCCCCAGTGGACCAGGCCAGGCATTAATTGCCGAAATTAAATTTATTTCCTTCATTAATACATGGATACACCAGGCGAGATGTCAAGTAATCAAGCGCATCCTGTGCCCGGAAGAGTAGAAAGTGGAGGGCAGTGCTGGCTACATTTGAATGACAGCCGAGGTTTGACATTTGCAGCATGTCATGTTGCTTATTAAAAGCATAAATAAGTATAAGTGGATAGTTGAATGACAGCGCTAAGGGAGGTTAGTCAGGGGCCAAATCCACCCTCGATAAATATAGTACAAGCAAAGGCTTGACCAGGGCGAAACCCTAGATGAAAACCAGGTATGGTTCTCGTTCTCATTCTCATAAAATTCCAATCAATTTGCAACAAAGAAAATGTCTCAAACTCTCCACATGAGATTTCACGGACTAGAATGCCGGACAATTTGGCCCGGACAATGGCCACAAATCACTGTGTGGAAATTGTACAAATCTCCGGGATATTTGTGCCGACAGATAAACAAGTTTTTCCAACGGCTTCCCCCTGGTTCCACTTTTCAACTGTTCGTGTCGTTAATCAATTAACTTTGAACCACTTTCCCAGAACCGGACACGCCCCCTCACTTTTGGCAACCCCCTCGGCCCACGCTTGACCACTTCAATATGTCAAACAAATCAAACACATAAATCCCCTCCTCGCTGGCAGTTAAAGCCAGACAAAAGATGTTGTCCGAGCAAATATTGAAAAGTGAAAAGTTTATATGCTGCCAATATGCGGCTGCTTGTGGCCCTTTCATTCTTGATTTATGTCGCAAATTTCTATAATTTATGGCCGCGTGTGAAGGGGAGGATTATCGAGTAAGGTAAGTCGAATATTTGATATCCATTACTGGCTGGCCACTAAGAAGTGATTTTTAAAGTAACTTTAAGATTGGTAAATATTACATTTCATTATGAGTTTTCTTTATGGAAAGTTTTTGAGTTCCCAAAAAAGTGGTTAGATTTCCAATACCCTAACCAGTATACCCTGTATACCCCTCATACTTACTGGTTATGGTTTTGATAGATTTCTTTGTGTTTTTCTTTCCACGGAAAATGGCAATGATTGAAAGTTGTAATTTGTTGAAGTCCTTTAAGTGTAGCCAGGCCTGGATTAATACCCCACCCTGGACATTTCTCGGGCAATTAAAAGGATACTCCCCCTGGAACCAACTTGATGAAGAAGCTAAGTTTGTGTAAGTCAACGGGATGGTTGACGATTGCATGGCTGATTAATCCGCATCCCAGTAATCAACTGGTTGCCCAGGGCCAAGATCCAATCTGTGGGCAGCTATGAAAGCCGTTTTGCGGTCACACACGTCCCATCTTCAGGACCCTTCTGTGGTTAGACCCCACATAATCCCAACCCGCTGACCAAGGCAGACTGACCCGTCTCCGGTGGCCAAAAACGGAAGAACATGAAAAGGGCGTTCTGGCGTTATGTAATCCGAAGACCTCGTTTCCATTTATTACTTACCCTTCCGTTTCCCCGGGAAACTCGGGCTGATTGAGCCTGAGTGATAGCAACAGTTGGCATGATTGAATGCTGCCCCCCTGTACCCAGTGCCCCCGGAGGATTTCCATTCGCTGACCAAATATATCATCGCCTTGGCAATGATGAATTCCCGTAAAATTAGCCCAGTAATTCCGAGTAATTAGTGGCAGTTCGCAGTTCACAGTCCTTGGGCATCAGTCACGGCACCTTAAAATTCCATCAGCTGAAAATGGTCACACAAATGGCCCATTTCCATACACTTGGCACTCTATAATAATGAAATTATGACTGCTTATGACCATCGAGAGACCCCTTTTCCAGCCAGTACCTCCCTAAACTCAGTACTTTCCCTTAGCTTTCATGCAGCTGTTGTCCTGATCCTGGAGCTGAGAATCCTTTGTCGGGTCAGACTTTAACCATTAGTCTGCCAGTTCGTCCGGACAACAAGGAATCCATTTCCGATATTGGGTGATAAAATTTTATGAATGTAATTTGCAGCGATTTGTTGCGTCGTCTCGAGCTGGTCCCTGGTCCTCCCAATATCCGAAGGGGTTGTCCTTGGTTGCCTGCGTGTGTCATTGCCAAATTGTTATTGACAACATGACGGGCGAGTCGTAAATACTTATCTAAATATATATCTATGAATGTAATGTGTAATGTGCCATCCATAGTCGGACGTTTGCATTTTCCCTAAATAATTGAAAGCATTTTCCCCAAGCCAGCGGTTTGGGTTGAAAGTTGTCGTTCGGAAAAAGTTTCTCTTAAGATTTCGACATTTCTTTCATGGCGAAAGTTCTGCAGATGCTTGAAAGATTAAACGCAAATTAGCCACAAGTTTAGTTTGAATTTCCAAACTGCTCACAAAAGAAGTACTTTTAGAGATGGAAAATGTATTTGAGTTACAAGATCTCAGGGCTTAAAGTTAACTCAGGATGCGCTTAATGTGAAAATCCACATAAAAACTGCAAAGTCTGTAAGTTTAAATCCAAAATCCCAAATCATGTGTGCCTTTCTCTCAATTAACATTGCTAATTTTCCCAATAATCGCGACTCCCTCTGCATGATAATATTTCATAATTATCTCCCAGCGGCTTGGTTTATCGCTGGGAAATTCCCGCCACGCCCACAAGTCATTGAGGATGATAAATGACGTCACCTCGAGTCGGCGATCTATTTAGCATAGAAAGCACATAAAATCATAAACAGGACACATAAATAACCACATTAAAAAACAAGAGGAAACGCTATAGTCGAGTGCCGCGACTATAAGATACCCGTTACTATTTTACAAAGTTTTAATATATTATTTTGCTAGTGGAAATTCACGAGGCGCCACCTATTGTCAGAGGAAGTATGTTGAGTATGCTTATAGTGACGTCACTGCCCATGTGAGGCCTTATAACTTAATTTCCTTATAAATAGCGAAATAATGTTCCGATTTGAAAAATCTTTGGTAAATCGATAGATATTAACAGAAATAAGTTACACAAGGTCAAACAAAGGCATTCATAATAATATTATAGACGCCACAGTTTTCCGCGGTTTGTGGGCGTCAGAGTAGGCGTGGCCGGATACAACTTCGTGGAAAGTTGCAAAGGCATCTCCTAAATACGTGTTTTTAAGAAAAATTTTGTAGCTCTTATAGCTTTTGAGATTTTTGCATTTTTGGTTTTTCGGGTTTTGTGGGCGCTACAGTGGGCGTGGCTTGATCGGAAAAAAACAATTCGCATTGGGAGCATTATAAAAACCTACATGCTTGATCCGAACTTTCTATCTCTTATAGTTACCGAGATATCAACTTTTCCAGAAAATACGAAAACCGTCTTTTGAGCCTTGTGGGCGTATGGGTGGGTGTGGCTGGATAGTAGAACCACTATAAGACGCGCTAGCATCTAAAGATTATACTTTCTGAATTTCAACTTTCTAGCTCAAATAGTTCCTGAGATGTCAGCAGTTTTAGTTTTTTGCGATTTTTGGGCGTTATAGTGGGCGTGGCAGGATGCTGTAATAAACTTGCGCTGTCCCGGGACCTCAAGAATCTTCATGGTTAATCTCAACTTTGTATCTGTTGTAGTTCCTGAGATCTCAGCGTTCATACGGACGGACGGACGGACGGACGGACGGACGGACGGACGGACGGACGGACGGACGGACGGACAGACGGACATGGCTCAATCGACTTCGCTATTGATCCTGATCAAGAATATATATACTTTATAGGGTCGCAAACGCTTCCTTCTATCTGTTACATACTTTTCAACGAATCTAGTATACCCTTTTACTCTACGAGTAACGGGTATAATCAAGAACAAAGGCCCGAGGAAAGGGAAAGCTGGAAAATTTTGAGAAAATAGTGAAAATGTGCAAATTAGACGCGGCCATGGAGAAGTTTTCATAGCTGGCGATGATTTTATGGGCCATTTTAAAACATTAAGTTCCGGCGGGATGAGTGCCACACCCCCAACATGTTGGATACACCGCCTCATCTGCACGCATGCGACCTGATTTATGAGCGAATATTCTTGATAAATGTGCAGGATTTGAAGGATTTCGCACAAATTACAATAGAGCAGAGAGAGAGCTGATGGACTGGGTGTCCTGAAGAAGTCCTCGTAGGTCCTTACATATGCGCATATAAAAATTCGCAATTTGATTTATTGGCTGACTTAGTGAGCGGGAAAATGCTGCGGCAGGGGTAGAGAACGTGCTTTTGCAGCTGAAATTGATTTACTTTGATTTCCAGATTTTGCATTTTAAACCGAGGGTTGCTGGTATTAGCCAGGCAAAGAACGAAAAAAAAGGGAACCAGGATCGATGTCAACTGGTGACGTCTTTTTGGCGCTTTTGTTTTGCTGTCGCTGCCAATTTATTTTCAATATCATACGGTGAGTGTGTGCAGAGCCCTAAGCAGCCATAATTCCCATTGCATTATGCGGCCCGAATGACAATAAACTCCACTCGAAGAGCACACGCGGCCTGCACGCAATTTTAAATGGATTTATTGATACGCTTCGGCAGCCACAACAACAAGTCGGGGAAAATGCGAAAACAGAACTGGAAAACACAGGGGGTTACAATGTTTGCAAACATGTTTTGGCAGCGGCTATTTTTCAATTGTCACCGAAAAGGACGACGGTTTGTCGAATTAACCCATCAGTAAGGTCGATTTCGCAGCCTGGGAAACTCGGCTTTCCACAGCTCACTTGATTACGCGCATCATTTGCGATTTTGATTTTAATGGCGGGACTGGTTTCTTTTCAGAAATTGAATTTTGATTAGTTTCCAACACGCGACAGGGTGTCCTTTGATTGATTTGCCCTATTTGTCAGCGGTGTCAGGCTGCGGTTGCATATTTTGTATCTTTATTTTCTTTTTAGATTTTTTTTGGTAAGCAATTTGTCTACTGCCAGGTTATGCAAATTGCGCGGTAATTGATATACTTTTTTTTACTGACTTTCCAATTTCTAAATTATTCCATTTTAGTGAAGTAAATTGCCCGAAATTGGTGGCGGAAAATTCCCATTTTCCCCCAGAGCTTTCCTCTTGAGAGGTAAATTGGGATAAATTCGTTTTTAATAGCCTAAGCATAATGAAGTTTTCTTTTGAGTTTTAATTAAATCTCCGGCTTTGAAGATCGAACTCGGGTAAGGGAAAATCAGCCAAATTTATGCAAAAGATTTTTCACTGAAAAACTCTCTTCAAGCCTTGGCAACTCCTTTCTGCTCTTACCACTAAATAAACACACTTGTGAATGTGTACTGAGGACGTTAACAAGGCAATCTAAGAACCCAAGACCCTCTTTTCATATGCATAGCTCATAAATGGACGAGCAGGGAAAATTTAATGGACCTCAACCTCAGCTTCGTGGCAATTCCAAAAAGGACACTCACAAAAGGCACCACAACAACAACAACAACAACAACAGCAATAAATAATAAATAATATTTCTTATAAATAATTGCTTCCCTTCCACTCAGATCCCCTGCCCACCCCTGGCACTTCAATATCCTACGACTGGCGCCCGACAACGAAAAATAAAAATATGTTAACTAATCACCGTAGGAAAGGATTTTTATGGGTTTTCATTTCCGCATATAATCGACTTATCCCAAGCATTTCAAGGGCCAGTCAAGGGGAAAAACCAAAAGCGGATATGTGGAACGTTGGGCCCTGCAATCTTCCACATTTCGAGGTGATATATGTCAGTTGGCGGAATGTTGGGCCGTAGAAAAATGTCATTTCCTTGCGAAAGAGCTGCGGAAATGAGCGGCCAGCGGCTTGGGGGGAATATTACGGATTGTGGCACAAAACCATAAACAATCCCCGATTGAGTGGCCCGAAAAGTTTTGACACAACCAAATCAAGTGAAAGTCGCCGGCAATAAAAACTCCGGGGGTCTGGGTTAGTTTCTCGCACTCTCGATATTTATGGTTATTGAGCCAGTGACTGCGATAGCTGAGCCAACCTCCTCCTGCCGGCAATTACAGCAGCTTAATGACTCGGAGAATCCTTGGAATACGAGAATTGAAAGTTGCCAGGGCTACCCAAAGAGCTGGCCGAAATGGGCAGCCAAGGCGACCGGCGACGGATGTCATTCACAGCGCTTTTGAATATCCTGCTACGAGGTGTCCTGCGCGTAATTAGAATCCTGAGACGCGACGCATGCCGCTTTCTAGATTCCGGATAACAACACCACGGTGGTCGTGGCCTTACACTTGGAGAAAGGGTGCTACTCTAGGAATCAATACTATACAATGTACTCAGAAATGAGTTTCTCAATTTAAAATATTTTCCAAAGTGCATCTTAAGCTCAGGTCCTGCCTTTGATTGGCACTCGTCAGTGACCCGCGAGGTGGAATATCCTGCCCAAAAAGTGCACAAAGGAAGACGCCACAGGACACTGTCTGAAAGGCCGAGGCACAGCTCTCGAGCTTTATCAATATCCACACACCATGACGACCTCAAGGACTCAAGAACGTCCGCGGCTAATTGTAAATTCAGGATTCCTTTTCCTTCCTGCTGAAACTGCGACTGGGAAAATTTATTGCGTTCCCTTCTTCTTGATAATGACATAATATTTTACGCTTCGACAGAGAGAGAGAGAGGGGGGAATCCTTGAGTTTTTTATTTAAATTTTATTTGTGTGTGGCGTTGGCTACACATTTCCATTAATTTTAAGTGCTCACTTCGGGGGCACCCCTCCCCCGGGTCCATTGTTCAGCTGACTTTGTTGGACCTGGGAAAGCGGCAGGATCTGTATCTGTATCTGCATAATGTTATTGTTATTGACTTTTGCGCGCCGCTCAATCATAATCATAATCAATTGTTGGCCGGAGTCTTACCTGCTGGAATTCTTATCGCCAGCTGCCATTTGCATAATGGAAAAGTTTCCGTTGCTGTCAGAAGTGGACACACTTTTGTGGCAGCCACGCTGGCGATGATGCAATTGAATTTGGTACATGATAAATAAATTTTCTCCAAGGCGATGCACAGGGGGAAAAGTATGGTAGTTTATTATTCTAAAATGTCTCTCCAAAATGATTCCTTCTTTCTTCTACATATATTTGATATCCTTTAAAAAGAGAGCTTAGCTTTTCCTAAATGCAAATATCATGAACTAAAACTAAAGTAATCTCTTTCTCTGCAGTACTCAGTACCAAAACCATTCAATGAGAGTCCAGAAAACGGAAACTAAAAGGGGAACTGAAGATGTTTTGTCAGTGGCATCACGATAAGAGCGGCCAGAGATAAACCGCTTGAAAAATCAAAGATTTGCTCAACAAATAAAATTTGGCAACATGTTTACCGTTCGACTTAAGAGTCCGCAAGAGAAGTTCCTTTCAAAAAGTGGAGTGGATTGAGATTTAGATTGAGACAACTTTGGTGGCCACGTGAGCTGCAAGCGGAATCTTCAAAGGTAAGGCCAATAGGCAAACACATGGAATGAAATGCGCAAAATTGCGACCTTAATTTGCCAAAGTAAATACGGAAAATAAAAGAAACGCCGGCTGAAAGGATTTCCAAATCGAATTTCCAATTTTGGATGATGGAAACCGCCAAAGCGAATGGCGGGGGAACCCCTTTTTTCAGCCTCTTTCCTTGGTGAAATTTACATGCCATGGACACGCACTCGCTAAAACACACACATGCATATTATTTGCAAATTAGCCTGGATGCTGGAGGACCAAGGGGATGCGAAATTGGTTGGAGGAGGCGGAGGACTCAGCCTCTTCACATGCGAAATGGAACCAATAAAGCGTGAAGCACGCAGTCGTCGGTCGCCGGTCGCCGGTCGCCAAACACCAGCCACGGCTCAATGATCCTGATTGTTGTCCTGATTCATCTCGTCGTCCCAGCTCTATACGAGAGATCCTGCTCCTGGTCGCTGCTGCTGGTGCCGGTGCTGGTCCACGCCGGGATGTCATTTTGTCAAACGCATTTGAAAGCCGCTGGCCCGAGGGTGGGATGAAGGATATGTGAGGATGCCACGGGCTGACTGATATCGACTGCCCCTTTTGCCTCCCGCATTGTTTGCTTTAAAGTTTAGAATGCCCATTGATTTTTGGCATAGGGCATATTAGAACTTCTTGAAAATAGATTTACTTTTATATAGATACCTTCAGACCTTCAAAAATTTTTATTTTCTTTTGGTAATGTCGAAGCTATCGTAGTTACCAGTACTGAATGGCGTTCTAATTAATGGATATCTGCCCGTCTGGATTATGATATTACAAATTTCCATTTTTTTGTTTGTTGTCCTTTGCTGGTTTCTGCGGCAACCGCACGAACGTTTCATTAAAGGGTTTGCCCAAGGGGAATGGGGTACAGCGCGGTATGTGGAAAACTGACATTGGCCCTGTTTGTCATGTGTGGCACATGATTTGAGGCATTTCTGCTTCGATTGGCCTGAATGAGCTGCTCCAGTCCCGGTAAATTGGCAATGATGAAAGAAGAAAGCCAGTGCGCCATTTGCATGCCCCACCCCCTAGAGTTTTCACCCATGTAAGATGCTTTCAGCACAACTGTACCTTTCAGATTGATGGCCAAGGCCTTCATCTTGACTTTCGCTCACACGCTGACAAGCGGTCATAAAAATTATTAATGAATTATGTTAACAGAGGAATGAATAATCTCAATTTGGATCCAATAAAAAAACGAACATATCAAGTTACGGGGGATTGCAGCTGCCCCTTCGATCGCGTGTGGCACCCAAACAAATCATTAATCATCGAAATGTTGCAATTTCTGTGGTTAAAATTAATTTTGTAGCGGAGTACCGAGTGCCGCAGGACGAAGGACGAAAAGTAGGAAGTGCCTTAGCCTCGGGGAGCAAAACAACATTAAAAACTACTAAACAGGCGCAGACAGAATCCCACAATGGGGGTCCAAAGGGGCCGGAGTGCCCCTTGAGCCTGTGGCTGACACATGCGGAGCTTCGTTTTTTATTTTTTTTTATTATTTCGGGGTGCCACCAAGGGCTGCGAGACAGAAAAAAACTTTCACACATTGTTGTGAGGATGTGTAGCGAAAGCGCCGCGGGATATTTTTTGCACCCCGCCCACAAGACGGCGTGAAAACGCACACATTACGTAGGGCATGAGAAGGCTAAGGGTGCGGTTGAACTCGTACATTACAAAAAATTCGTATTTTGCGAGAAAACTCTTTTTTTGTTTCTTTTTCACTTAGTAAAGTAATCAAAACTCTCTCTCTTAGGAAGTTCCGAAGTCTAAAGAACGTGTCATAGGTAAATGTTAGATATTTCACAGCATACTTTTCGGCACCTTGAGAAATC
Organism: Drosophila eugracilis; assembly: GCF_018153835.1. NCBI lineage: Eukaryota > Metazoa > Arthropoda > Insecta > Diptera > Drosophilidae > Drosophila > Drosophila eugracilis. The sequence continues at coordinate 759,035 of NW_024572623.1, forward strand.
TGTAGTTTCTGTTTTATTATTATTTATTTTGTTTGCACTAGTAAAATAACAATGTAATTAAAGTATATTTCTTAAACAGGTATTTAAGTATTTTCCATAAAAATATTACCCACTTTCTCCAAGTGTATAAACTCTTTGTTGTGCTGTAAAAAACGATTTGCGACGATTTGTGTCATGTGTGTGTGTCTGCAGTGCCGACGACGGAGTTCCCAAATCGAGGAAGGGATCGAAGGACGGGTTCCGTGTCATCGGCAATGGCATTGATACTTTGTCAGACGTGTAAATTACATGGCGCATTCCACATGCCAAATTCCGCGCTCTCCCATCCACCGATTTTCACATGCAAATTTTCCCAAAAATGCGGATGAAAAGCCCGCGACGACATCATCATCATTATTCAAAGGACTCGACGAGGCGTCAAGGAAATCCCAAAGGGTTTGCCAAACGGGACGCGTGTTCCGCAGCGGCAAACTACTTTAAATTTCAACCAATTTCAAATGACTTCTTGTCACACATGTGTGGATTACACGGAAGGGGGTGTGAATGGATGGATGGGGGGGCTGATAGGAATTGGGATTGCATCGTTAGTGCAAATCGCATCATCATCAGATCGGCGGAACCAAGTCGACGCTCGTCGCGTGTTTTGATTGATGTTGGACGCTTGTAAGTCCCCGAACCAATTCCAAATCCTGCCTCCAGAATCCCTCCTCCTGCTTCAGCCATGCGGTTTGACTTGGCAATCCCTTCCCTTCGAACACTTTGCATCCGCGTTCATATTTCGTAATTTTTCACAGGGAATCTCTTGCTTTTCCATTTGACGCGTTGATTTATGGATGAAAGCGGGGTGATGCGACGGGGTTAAGGCCCCTGACAGCTGTGACTTGTTTATAAGGGTTAAGCTGTTTCAATTTCACTCAGTTATTAGGTTAGATAAAGGCGGTAATGATAAGGTTGTGACAGGGCTGACATCATTCGGCTAACAAAAAATAATAAGCGAGAATAACCCTTTCGGGATATGAATCTGGAAAGTGAGAAGGCGGGTGTTTTCTTTTATATGAAAAAGAATACATTTAAAATTATATTTTTTGTTTATATAAAAGTGTAATCCCCCGAAGAAACTGTAAAGAATGTCCTTTCAACGTGGACAACTGTTTAACTTGTGTGCAATGAGCACGCAGTAGGAATAATGCCAGGAATTGCCCACTCATGCGAAAAAATTTGGCAGGACAAACCGCCGCGACCCGCTTGACCAGTCATTTGTCAAATTTGACAGTTGCCAGTGGACGGTTGGCAACTCTGGTCAGCGGGGAAGCTCAGTAATCCGGGCAGCTGGTCAACCTGTTTGAGGTTGCAAGCTCATGCGACAAATGTGCCACGCAGTAGACTTTAAATTCAATTCATTCACGCCAACACACGCACAATGACTTTCAATTAGACAGATGGAATGGGTGGAAAGGGGTTGGGAAAGCTAGGGGAAAACACTTTCTCCGGCTGGTCAAGTGGTCAACGGTCTGTTAATTGGCCAACACGGAGGCTGGAAGGGTTGAAGGTTGCCATGATGATGCTGGCAAACTTCAAAACGCATTTTACGCTCGTTAGGTCCTGTTAGAAGTTTTCAATTTAGAGGGGTTAGAAGGACTTTGCTGGTCATTGAGGGACTTGCTTTTGCCCCTGGGCTAATCAAAGTATTCATGAGCCATAAGCGGTACAGTAACACCCAAAAGTTACCAAGTATCTGTCAGATAAAGGAACTAAAAGTGTGACCCCACCTCAGCTTGAGTCATTCGATGCGAATCAGTGTTAACACGACGTGCAAATCAAATTTGCCTCAACTTGCCATTTTTCAAGCTGTCACTAGCACTCACGGCCAACATCCCGACCCTCCTCCTCGCTTTCCCAGCTCGCAAACTTCTCATGACGCAATGAAGATACGAACAAACATATTGACAGCTCGTTGCCATTTAGCGAAATGTTTAAATAAAAATTTGCATTCATTTAGCGGGAATGATTGCGCTGGCAAAAGGAAGTTATTCTTCTTGCAGTGCTGAAAACTTGGAGGGTTTATAGCTAGATGGATGATGGTGCGGGTATAAAATAGAAAGTCCTTGATATTGGTAGATTACATATCGAAAAAGTCAAGTATTTCAAGGGAGCTTTTGTACAAAATTGGCCTGTGGAGTGATTGGAAATCTAGCTTACTTTTCAATAGGTCATTCTATCTTTTGTAAATCAAAAATTTCTGAAAATTCCTAAACTATTAGTATCTCAGCTATTCTGATAACATTCTTGGCATCTCTGCTTAGCACCCCTGCAAAAAAGAAGCAAGCTGCCATTGGCGCCAATCAGCAACACGTCAAAAGTAAGGGGCCCTTGAAGACACTTACCAACTCCGTGGAACTCCGCGCAGCATATGTTCCAGTCAACTTCCTGTGCGAATTTTCAAAAATTGCAAATGTCGCGAGGACAACAATAGCGGGGAGGATGCGGATTCCGTGGGTGATGGGCGTTGATGTCATCAGCAACAGCATCAGCATCAGCATCAAAATTTAGACGTAGCGATTGTAAAAATTAATGATGTTTTGCTGCTAAATAGTTGGGCTGGGAACCAGGGCACATGTGTGACTGAGTGACTCCCTGGGAAAGAAAGGAAGAAAGGACTTTCCATATCCGTTTGCAATTTTTAAGCTCTGTGCAAAGTGTTTTTCTTGGCTTTAGCGAGGTTTTCCCTTTTCGGCGATGGCGCGTAAATTGACACGACTTTGCTTTCTTTTCCCCTATTTTCCTGTTTTTTTTTCGCCTCGTTATGTTAATGTCCTTTGGGCCGTGGAAAAAAGAGTTTTGATTAATGATGCCACTGGATGACGGAAAGCCGCCACAGCTGGCCCACCTATCCGTCGGAGTTGTTATTAAAAAATATTGTAAAGCCCAGTGGAAAACTCTCCACTTACATCCTGGATTTTCATATTTTTTTGAGGGGTAACTCCTGATCAGCAGAGCCTCAAGTTACGCTACTTTACTCTTTCAATATTTAATCAATGCTGAGAGCAAACAATCAGCCAACAACGATGGGAAACCGAACCTTAATCAAAAAATCAAACAATTGACATTCAATATGGTCTAATTTTTTACGCTGCCATTAAACAAATTATTGGGGAAGAGCCGGGGAAAAACACGAAACGAGTCCTGGCAGCCCATTTTCCCCAGAGGACCGCAACGACAACATATCAATAAACCAAACAACGGCCAGGACAAACAATGCCGAGTGGAGTGGCAAGGATGCCGAGGAAAACTGAGCCCTAGATTGGTAATTGAAAAATGCGAATGAAACTCTATATAGAGCACGGGCCGTCCTGTAGTTGGGGTCCATGCTGCTGAGCCAGACTGTACTGCGGTGAATGTCGGGGGTCAGACTGTACCTGCCACTGACAGGAGCACAAAAAGCAGCAATAATTGCGGAAAAATTTGGTGTAAAATGAGGCAGAATCGTAGGGAAAACTCAGATTTACTGCAAGATTCACGCATAATTAAGTGCACTCAAAAGGTGTCCGCACAAAACACTCTTTCTTTGAGGCACTGAGAGAAAATGTTGGTAAAATGCCTCAAAATATCTCACATATAACTCACATATATAAGAAGAAAAAACTACGAGATGAAAGGAAATAGATTTTAAGAACATTTTTCACATTTAAGATTAATCATAGTTAAAGTTTTTCTTATAAATTTTATAACTAATTATTTTAAGTGCACTTTCGAGCTGTAGAGAACCAGCGAAGGACCAGAAAATTCCTACCCGAACAGGACACAAGCTCACATTTACATAATGCCCTGCAGAGGGAAGAGGATTTATGTGTGGCACTTGAGTGCCGCAGATTAATTCAAATGAAATGCGTACAGAACTTAATCCTCCGGACCATTGTTGTCCTGGATGCCAGTCCGCTCCCCTCGAGGACTACTAATTTGGTGCAATAGCGACACCTAGGAATCGCTTTCTCTTCTAATCGCAAAAGTGTCAGCGACCAGGAGAACTTGATGTTTGCCTCATTTCCGCGTTTAATCACCCCTGGAAGAAGGGCCAGTGTCCTTGGGTCCTTTTGTTCCTTTTCGTGGGATTGGAGAAGGACCCAGATTCCGAGATGACAGAAATCAGAGCAAAACTAATTTCCCGTTAATGAGGGTCGCTCGCCCTGTTGCTTTTTCGTGCGCATTTTCCTGATTTTCTTTTTTTTTTCTTGCCCTGATTAAGAATTTTTCCCACTCACACACACACACACATGCGTCTCATTAATAATTTTTTCGCCACTCGCTGCCAGGATCGAGATTAATTTACGCCTCGAAAGGATCTGACGTGCGCCTGTCACCCGGAAATGTCTCTCTTTTGCGGCCCAGCGGCTTCTTTTATCTTTCGTAATAATGTTAGGATGTGGCTGGGGTTGGAGCTGGTCCTGCCGACCTCCTGATTCCTCATTTCGGGGGGAGGAGCTGCTGAGGCGTCAAATTGTTATTAATTGAAAGTCAAAAGTTTGGTGTGCGGTGCCAGTTTTAATTGGATTGTTCGCTTATCTCGCCGAGAATTAATTAATGGAAAATGAGCAACGGAAATCTGTTCAATATAATGTGGTTTTCTATATGGGGAAAGAAAGAATATGTAATGAAAAGTTCATAGGATTTAAAAAGGAATGATGGATTTTGTCACTTAAATTACTTTTATTAACAAAATGTCCCTAAATGGATGATACATGAGTAACAAATTGGCTTTATACTTTGAGATACTTCTGTCTTCTGCCATTTTGCAACCCTTTAACATGATTTTTATTACCAATGAGCTTGTAAAAGTTCATTAACTACAGCTGTAATTTCCCATTGCTGCTTTATGTCCATGTTAAATTACTCGTTTTTGTTTTATGACTTTATGTCTCTTCTGCGATTCAATCTGGAATCTCCCATATATATAGTAGCTTCAATTTTGTTGTATTTTTACCGCCCATCATTGGTATTTCTAATAAAAAGTGCTAAGCCCATGAGGTCATCCAGTGGTGACGCATTGAACTGTGGACACCTCCCCATTGTCATTCATATTCATATTTCTGAATGGAATTTTTGGGCACTGTGTCCTATCTACCAATCCTCACGCGATCTTATATGAAATCATCTGATCTGATCTCTTTGGGAGGCACTCGGCTGGAAGCTGACAACAATTGAATTGATTTTATTGCCCCGGGAAAGTTATGCGCTGACAGGACCTTGGCTCAATGCATGGGCATAATGTCTCGGGTTCAGGATACACACAATAAAAAATGCCTATTTCGTTTGTCCTGAAAAGGCACCCAAAAGCACGGCCATTGTTGCTAGTCTGTTTATTAAATTGTTGTCCCGAAAGGGGTGAGTTAGCCCGAATGAAGGAAGGGGTCAAAATCCGGTCCACCTTTGTTAATCGTCAAGCTGACAATAAATCTTGGCCCTGCCAAAAAATCCCCCCCCAGTTGCGTACGAGTATGAGATGTAATTCCCGACTTGACATTTTCCATGAACACTCAGATACCCTCAGCTCTCACATTTATTTTCGCCATAGACAAAGATTCGGATTGAAGAGCAAGGGTTCCGGGGCAAATATTTCATAAATTGAATTGTTTAGCATTGTTGTCGCCCGACGAGTGCGGCTCTTACTTCGAATTGCTCAACAAAACCAAATAAAATCCCATCCAATATGAGTACTCCGGGGCAGACATGTGTGCAGATATATGTACTTGGGTATCTATGTGATTTATAACGCGTTTAGAATGCCATCGGAGCAATGGGAATGGATTCGAAGCGACATCGAGTCTGGCAGAAGCTATGGTTTAATGGGGAAAAGTAACTAGCAAAGAGGAGGCAAGTATAGGATAGTTTTCCTACTGTTAAGCTTAAAGCTCTTATCTATAAACTATACTATTTTATATATATTATGAAAGTTTATTATACTTTTAAACATGTTATAGGTACTAACATCTTTCATCTTTTAAATTACAAATAAAAACTGGCTTAAAGAGTTGATTGTACTTCACAGGAAACAACCTTACATCGTTAGCTGTCTGGGAAATGCCATAAAATGGTATACCTCACACCGATTATGGCATTTTAAATATGATAAATTGTTGCCCAGAGCTCTCAAATGAAATTGTCAAGAAGAAAGTGAAACCGCATTAAAGATGCCTTACCAGGGAGGGGGATAAATCCTGCTTCTGACACTCGGATGGCCACCCAGTTAAAGCTCAAAAAGGCGAATTGAATTTAAATTTGCTGATTACGGCCGAGTAATGCGAATAATGGTTATATTGGGCCATAAAAGAAATTAACTTAAACATTATTCTTCGCTGAGCACTCAGCACTGAGCACCCACCCCATCTGCTTGGAAAATATTTTAAAACAACTTTCACCACCTTTGAACTTGGTGGGCAAATATTATTGATACATCGGCGGCTTCTCAATGGTTTGTAAACGATTTCTGGAGAGTTTTTCATAGCATCAGAAGGGGGATTTCAAGGGGGAGTCCTAGCAGGGGGCCACATACTACTTACTCGAACAGCTACAACGCATATTACAGTTTTTAGCAACAGATTCTCGAGTGCTGTTCGAGGGGCTTACGCATGATTTTCCGGGATTTGCTTTATGAAATTTTCAAAATTTTACAATCTGCGCAACGGGCGGGCCAACGGGAAGAGTCTCCTTTTTATTTTTTATGTAATTTCAAAATGATTATTACTGCGAGGGGGTGGCGGAAGGGAAATCAATGCATAAATTACAAAATACAGCCGGCAGACAAAAGCTGATCTTTATTGTTATTCAAATCATTTGGCAGCTGCCACGGCTCCATCATTTGAAGTTGGATTCCGATTTTCTGAGGCGCCTGGAACGATGATAATGATTGACTGGCAGACAATCCTGTTCTAATCTGTCAATAATTCAGACCATGTGCTCTGGCTTTTAGCGCTTTTCAGCCCGCGGCCTAGCAAGCTGTCGATTTCCCAGGCGAGTTGGCCTAATCCGATGGAGATGCCGTGTAATTAGGCCGCGGCTCACGGCGACATCCGGAAGTGTCTTTAAAATTGATTCGGATGCGGTTTTAAAATTGAACTTTAGGGGGTTTTATTGGAATGATTTTTGCAATAAAAAATATGTCAGAGAAGGTAGAGAATCTGATTTCAGCAGGGAAACACTTTACGCTTTGGTCTAAGTTCTCTTCTTGAACTTCTTCAAAACTCATTAATTTGAAATTACTTATTTTGGAAACACTCATGTGATGCCAGAGAGAACATTCCAATTTAATTACCCCCACTCTCAGCGTTTTCCTTTCGCGAAACTTGTGAATCATTTCCACAAGGAGCTCTGATAATTTAATGTAAACTTTGCGGTCACGTGGCACGACCTCCGCTCGTGTAAGTAAATCAAAGCAAATCACCAGCCGAACACACAAAATACAAAACGCTAAACACAACATGCAGCACACATCACATATGGGCCAAGGGCAACTCTCACCCATTTCAACCTTCAACCCACAACCCCGCCCCGAAAAAGGTTCACAAGTGTTTTGACATTTAAACGCGTTTTGTGCCCGAAATGACCACCAACAAGAGGTGGACCCGGAGCACAAGATTGATGGCCCAAGAGAGCCCTTACACTTGTGCCCTGATCCTGAGAATACCCCGGAAAACTGTGGGAACACAGGAAAACGGGGAACACACCCAGCCACCCTGGGAAAGTGTAGTTAACCTCTCGTTAGGCCTAAGTTACCCATATGCAGATGGAAATTACGGGGATGTAAGCTAGTTTATTACTATGTGATTGCAAATAAATAAGTGTTTATAATTAAGCAGGTTATCCTGGGAGAAGCACTGAGTGCTCATCCTCTGGCGGTGGCTGCCACATTGGCTGCTTGTTGCGCAATTCCCAGGCCTTGAATGGTGGCGTCCCGCGTGTGCTGGCCAATGCGTTCCTGCATTAGGGAATGTCATATAAATTATTGGTATAAAAATTCCAATCTATAATATTTTAAGCATTTTCTTACAATTTTCTTGCCAAGTTTCTTCAGCCAACCTGCTTCGGATTTCCCAAAGCTGATGGCCAGGATGAGGGCTACGAAAACAAAGATCTTGTTGAAGTTCATAGTGGAAAGGCTGGATTTAAATCCTTGACTATAAGAAAGCTAAAGATCTGCTGATATAGCTGTTGCTGTGGGAGCTGAGCGACTGATGACTGGACTTCGGCTATAGGCGGCTTTTATAGGAGAGACAGCGAAGCTGATTAGCTGATGATGGGGGATTTTTCGCTGTGAAAAGAAAAAGAGCAGTAAAGACGCGACTGCAGTGGATCCCCCTTTTTATGGGAGAAAGAATGTCTCCTACAATCTGTTTGCCCAGCTGATATAGAGAGCTTAGCCTGACAGAAATATAGATTAGACTTTATATTACAGATGATCCATCATTACCTACTTCTAAGTGCTCTGCTGTTAAAATTAACATTTTTATCATTTTTTTGTATTTCCTAACTAATACTAAACTTAATCTCCTTTAACTTAACCTTCTAGGCAGCTTGGAAAATGTAAATTGGGAAATCGAAACGCTGGATTAATAAACCATAAACACACTCACGCAACTGTACTTGATTCTGAAGAGGGGGATGGCCCGGGTTTTAGGCCTTCACTGACATTGGCACATAATAACAACCACCACGAAAATGTAACTTTAATTTCAACCATAAAAAACCAACAACGAGGGGCAGACAATAGACTCGCAGCAAAGACAACAAATGAATTAAATCAGCAAGGGAGGCAAAACACACACACACACAGTCTGGGGTGGGGATATATCTATGCGGCTATATCCGTGGATTTCATGGGGTGGAGAGGTGACTAGGAATAGAGCAGCTAGGAGAGGAAGCTCCGAGGATGATGGGCGCCCTGTCAGGATATGCCACTAATTTCCTTAACAAGTAAAAACGCTTTATCCATCTTGGGCCTTGACTCCGCTTCTGCTTCCTTTTGCAACTCGATGTTGCTCCTTTCCGGTTCCTTGGCCTCTGCGAAATGTAAATAAAATCGCTCGAATTAACCGCTGAGTGACAGCTACAAGTGGCAGACGGAGACACAAAAGGAGGGAGCGAGTCCTGTGTCATAACCGCCAGGACTCGTCTTCATTCACATTCTCATCCTCCGAATCATCCAGTTGGTAGAGCCCACAGCAGCGTAAGTAAGTCAGTAAATGCCGTAACTGGTTCTAAAGGATGGCTCAACTACTCAGACCGAAGAGAGGTATTCAGATGACAAAAGACTTAAATGATATTAAGGTGAAGAAAAAGGTTAGGAGAGGAGTTTCCAGTAGCTTTTAGTAAAGCAAATAGTTAGAGAGGGGTAATCGATCTAGTAATACCCTCTTTTCTAGTTTTGAATTCCTGGATTTACAAATCGGAATACCCAGAATGACTCAGGGAGGTCGTCTCTGACCTTCTAAAGCGGCATTCCCGGAATCTAGATGGGCAAAGATTATCAGTCCACCTGGAGACAATGGCTATGTCAATGTTTGAGCATCTTGGCCTTGCCTTTCCGATAGGGAAATAATCAGCAGATGCCGCCGGGGGAACTTTTTCCCTGGGATTCACATGGATGAAGGCAGAGGAACCTAAATTGATAAACGCGAGGCGCTGATAAAGAAAGCAGCAACAAAACAAAGAGGCAGCAAGCTCAATTACAGGTGTGCCCCTTGCACTGAGCTTGATCAATCACTTGAATCATTTTACTAAAGAGTCATCAAGAATCGGATCTACTTGGGTGTGGGTTCCCATTGAGCTGTGAGCGCTGTCTGTGCTTTTTGTGGGCAGAGAAATCACACGCGAGGAATTCCATTCATAAAACTCATTCGTAGTAAATGTTACCCTGTACTTAGGGTATTTACTCTGGGTATATTTCATTACAAATAACATCTTTTGTAAATGTAATTTATAATCTAATCAATATACTAAAGATCCAACAAGGGACTTTCCTTTAAGAAGACATTCTTCTAGTAGTCATCCGGTTTCTTGGACTCTCCAGCACCTGTTGCCTAACATTCTATCAAGTCATTAATTACGTCTAGTTCGGGTTATAGTGTATGTGTCAGTAAAGCGTTTTAACTTGACTTTAGGATCGTTCAACCCATTGAGTAATCGTCTCCAGATGTTTTGCTTTTTTCTATGTTCTCTGCTGAGGGGAAGCCAATCAAACGTGTTTGCTGAGTAATCCATTTCGCCTGCCGCTCGGATGTTTGGCGTTAATTCCCGTACTTTTTCTTTGCCACTGTTTTTTGTTTTTATTCCATTTGTTTGTGACCACAATTAATGGAATTTATTATGTTTTGGGTAGGCAATGAAGGGGGGAATATATGTTATGGATTGTGGTAGAGCGAATTTGGGAAGATATGTTGATTGAGGGGATTTCTTGTGATCAGGAAATAGCATAGTTTCCAAAGTTGCTATGCCGAGTGAATATCAAAAGTTTAGGGAAAATATTTAACATTACATTAAATAAATTTTACTAGAAATTAGTAAGTGAAATTCTTTCAAAATTTGGTACTCTAAGGCATGTCTTATGCTTTTGTAAAATTATTTGTTTGGATTTTTAAAAATAGCAAGTTATTGACCCTACTTATTAATATACTCGTATTTGTTGCAATCTGAAATGGACTGTGATGATAATACTTATTATAGTAAATGAAATATAGACCGCATCGAGTGATGCTGATAAGGTAACGAATGGGATTTTTTCCGGGCAAAGTAGAGTAATAGAAATGACAGTCTTGTCTTTAAGGAATACAGAAGTACTTTACCTTCATAGAGAGTCAAAATATTCTCAACTTAAAAAATATATAATATATATACAAAGTTAATAATCAAACAATATAAATATAAGAATAATAATTGTATTAAATATTGTTAAATAAAAAATGTAATCAAGTCTTCTCATTGTTGAGTTAGTCACAATGCAAATCAGTTCATAATCGATCACTGATTCTTGAATACCTCTTCAGGGAGTTCGGATCGGAATCCCTCTGTTGAACTCTTGTCTTAGTAAAAAATCCCCGGCTGTGCAGCATCTGCATCTGTTGGAATAGGTATATAAGCTCAATCTCCCTCAAGCCAGTCATCAGTCTCTCAGTTCTTACTGCAACAGCATCAGCTTTCTGTCAGTCCATTGACAAACCAGACATCTCGTCATGAACTTCAACAAGATCTTCGTCTTCGTGGCCCTCATCCTGGCCATCAGCTTGGGAAGTTCGGAGGCTGGCTGGCTCAGAAAGCTGGGAAAGAAAATTGTAAGAAATCTTCTGATGAATTTAGTTTCTATATTTTAATGAATTTATTTTTTAATAGGAACGCATTGGCCAACATACTAGGGATGCCACCATTCAGGTTATCGGCGTGGCTCAACAAGCAGCCAATGTGGCAGCCACCTTTCGGGGTTAAAAAAGCATCTTGAAAATACATAACCCGCCACTTAGACTGCCTGCTAATCTTATTTATTTTATTGTATATTTTGTATTATGTAAACATTCGTAATAATGAAAAAACAAAAATTTAACAAAATTAAATGAAAATCAACATAAATTTATTTTAAATTGAAATTTTATTGATAACATTTTTAAAAGACGCTTTTATTCCTGACCTATGAGTGTTCTATTCAGGCAGTTTTGGCTGATCATTGAGGGCTTATCACGATTGAAACACGCGACGACATTCTATAATTAACTCACAAAAATCTGGGTATTTCCTGGCCAGTGACTATTCTTATCATTTCCTATAAATACATTTAATCATTTCTTGTAGAAATCATTTAAATTTATTTTTTAATCCTTATGCCGTTTGGAATATTCTTTATAGAAACGAAAATATATTTAATGTACTTGAAGTAAGTAATATTAATAATAATACGTAATTTATTTTTCATGCTATGTGTAAGAATGAATGCAACTGCAAAACCTTTCGTTTTTTAAACAATCTGAGAAATTTACCCATTGCCATTAGCCCATAGAACGATTTCAGTTTTTCTTCATGGATATTTTATTAGCTTAAGTCTGTCATTTTATATTAAAATAAATAAATATGTTCATAGTAAAAGCACAGTGTATGTCCAGTTTATCCTCTAGCGGTGGCAGCAACATTGGCGGCCTGTTGAGCGATTCCCAGTCCCTGGATCGTGGCATCCCTAGTGTGCTGGCCAACGCGTTCCTGTGGAGGAGAATCAACATAAGTCTTAAATCAAATAATTTAAGGATAAAGGACTTACAATCTTCTTGCCAATTTTCTTAAGCCAACCTGCTTCGGATTGCCCAAAGCTGATGGCCAGGATGAGGGCCACGAAGACGAAGATCTTGTAGAAGTTCATGTTATTTGAGTTTAAGGAAAGTAGCAGATGTAGCTATAGCTGTTGCAGTGGAAACTGATTGACTGATGATCAGACTAGGAACGGCCTGCGTTTTTATAGGGAAATCAGTTTGAAAGGTGATTCCTGATAAGAGCTGAAAGGGGGTTATCAATGCGAAAAAAGTACCTAAAAGGAATCCAATTGGAATTGAATTTGGGGATCAACATCAGATTTGGGGATTTTTATTTCTCCTTGGCGGATTATTTTTTAAATAACTAAACTTAAATTTTTTAGATTTAGAATTAGCATTAAATGTTTGTGCAAGTCTTGTTTAAAAGACTGCTTAGATATATTTTTATTTAAAACACATTTAACAGCATAACAAAAAGCGATCTTCTCTAGGAACTTGAATTAAAAATAATCATTTTTGTCCTCGGGCGGTAGCTGCCACATCAGCAGCTTTTTGGCCAACCTCAATGACCTCCAGGGCGGCGTTTTTGATATAATGGAAAGTGTTTTCCTGTAACGAGAGTCTTAGTAATGATTTCATGCATTCATATTTATATTAGGAGGTTAAAAACTTACACCACCCTCCTTAATTTTCTGAAATATATTAGCCTCAGATTGGCCCAAACTTATAGCCAGAATGAAGGCAACGAAAAGCAATAAATTAATGAAATTCATTTTTGGTTTATTACACTGTTCGTCTAATGAAAGATGCTGAAACTATTTCGGTAAGCGACTAAGTGAAGAGATTAACAGACAGGGCTTTTATAGGCGATCAGAAGGAATCAAAAAGAAGCCACTGATAAGACGTAATTCTGGGTTTTCCCAAAATTCATAATCATAATTGTTTTGGGGAGATGTCGCGTTCTTTCTAAATGCCTATTTATATTTGTCAGAGAGATGTTCCAGCGCCAATTTATGCTGACAAGAATGATAAGGAAATGCTAGTTTTCATGAGCACAAAGTCGAACAAATTTGTTAAAATGCAGCATTTAAAATAGGCCACCAATACTTAAGTAAGGTATTAACAGAAAAGACAAGGATTTACATTTTCAAATATTTTATTTGCTTAGCAGAGTAGAATAAATAAGACTTTATGTAAATGGTAATCAGTTTATAGCTTATTATGACCGTTAACCACGGGCAGTTGCTGCCACATTCGCAGCTTGTTGAGCAATTCCCAGTCCTTGGATGGTGGCATCTCGAGTGTGCTGGCCAACACGCTCCTATTAATAAAAGTTTAAATTTAGTTTCCAAGTTAAATTTTAACAGAGCGCAGTACTTACAATCTTCTTTCCAATTTTCTTCAGCCAGCCAGCCTCCGATTGTCCTATGCTGATGGCCAGGATGAGGGCCACGAAGACGAAGATCTTGTAGAAGTTCATGGTGTTATTCCTTGATTTGAAAAAAAGCGAAGTACTTTTTGATGTTACTGTTGCAGTAAGAACTGAACGACTGATGATTGCACCAGGAACGCCGAGAGCTTTTATAGGCGAACCAATGTAAAATTCGCTGCCTGATAAGGCATAAGTGGGGATTTTTATTGCGGAAAAAGTACACAAGGGAATCCAATCCGATCGGAATCACTCTGAGCTACAGAAATGCAGACTCAAAATCTGATTCGGGGGTTTTTATAATTTGGATTGACATGGCTTGGCTTAAATAGGGATTTACCTTACCAAAGGTGTCGGCCAAAATATTTTATATAAAAAGAAGCATAGTGTAAAATATAAAGAAGGGTTATTTGGGGGTTTTTTATATAACCTTTTTAGGAATATATTCTATGTGTAAGTAAATAAGCGAAGAGAATATTTTTAAATTCAATTTTTATTAATTTATTAAATATTAGTTGCACTTAAAAAAATGTTAAGCTTTGTTTCCTAACCTCTGGCAGTAATGGCAACATTTGCGGCTTTCGCGCCGACTTCAGCAACTTGAAGAGTGGCGTTCAGAGCGTAGCGACCAACATCCTTCTGTGGATTGAAATCTGAGTAAACTCCACAGAAGTCTTTTAAGGGGGTACAAACATACCATATTTTGGCCAAAATTTCCGAGCCAACCAGCATCCGAAGGTCCCCAGTTTAGGGCCACAATGAGTATAACAAAAACAAAGATATATCTGCAGCTCATATTTGTTTCTTCTTGTAAGACAAATCAGTTAATGCTTTCTTACTTCTTACTAAGCGACTAAAGTGTACAATAAAGAGGGAAGTCCTTTTATAGGCGACATCAGCATACAGAGATAAGACTTAAGAGGGAAAATCTCACAAGAACAGGAGAGAGGAGAGGTCACAAACTGAGCAGAATCCATGTTTAGGGTGTCAAACAAAGCTGATAAGGTTTAAAAGAAGATTGAAATTTTCAAACACACAATATGTAAATATGTTTTGATTTTATTTTTTATTTTAAGATAGTATTTTATATTCGGATATTATTCCTTTTTGTATAAAGACGAATTATTCATTTTCTGATATTTTATTTACTTAAGATTATAAAATAAATAAGACTTTTTGTATACAATAATCAGTGATAGGTAATCATGGTCATCAGCCTCGTGCAGTGGCTGCCACATTCGCTGCTTGTTGAGCGATGCCCAGGCCCTGGATTGTGGCATCTCGAGTGTGTTGGCCAACGCGCTCCTATTAGGAAAGTTTTAGATTTAGTTTTTACGTTAAAATATTACTAGATTAATTACTTACAATTTTCTTTCCAATTTTCTTCAGCCAGCCAGCTTCCGATTGTCCAATGCTTATGGCCAGAATGAGGGCAACGAAGACGAAGACCTTGTAGAAGTTCATGGTGAGATTTAGTGGATTCTTTGTGGAATAAAATGTGAAGGTGTTGATATTGCAGTGAGCTCTGAGCGAGTAATGATTGAGATAGACAGGGCAAGAGCTTTTATAGGCAAACGAAACACATTGACAGATAAGGCTGGCACGGGGATTTTTTAAAGAAAAAGTACCCCACAGGGAACCAATCCGTTTCGAATCAGTATAGACATCTGGAGGTACGATGGGGGATTTATTACTAGCATCCAACATTTTCGAAATATATAATCCCCCAAATCTGACTTTTTTTGGATGAGTAATGTTGGAAATGTAAGTACGCTTCCTGCTCACTTTTTATTTTTCAAATAATAGAAGAAATTATTAGAAAATTCAAACCATTGAACCAATAAAACTATTAAGGCAACGGCTTTAAGTTTATTAAACTATTTATTTCATTGTATTAATCAAAATAATATACTCATGGAGTAGTGGTATTTAAAACAAAACACTTAACACATTTACCCATAACTCAAATGCCAGAAAATGATTATTAATTTAAAATATTTCCTAAGCACGTACGAAGTTTAAGGTATACATAATTGAACGTACACGTGGAAATATAAATTTAAAGATATAAATGCCTTCAAAATATAATTTACAACGAAATTGAATAGTTTCCTAAGCCATTTTTAAAGGTTTAACAGTTTAGCTTTTGCATTTAAGGTAAACAAAAGTATTTTCTACATATGACGGCCTTGGACTTCTTTTTTCGAAATCTCAATGAAATAACTACTATTTTGTCTTAATAAGGAAATGTTTAGTTGAACATTGGCCCCTTAAGGATAAGGAATTCTTCAAAATAAACAAAGTTTTTTAAATGTTGGATAATTTATTTTCGTTGAACAATTTATTGACAATTTAAAAATTAGAGCAATAGAGCTTTAGGAGGAACTACCGCTAAACATATCTTCAATGGGCTTGACCAGTTTGATGCCGCCCTGCGCGAGTTTATGGGCTCCTTGTTCCTGTAAGCAAATTTGTTAGTTTGAGAACAAAATATGTAAGTTAAACAAATTACGAGTTGGTCTAAAAATTTAATAATGTGGCCCTCCGACTGTCCAAAGCTGATGGCCAAAATTAGGGCGATGACGGCGAAGATTGAAAAGAAATTCATTTTAAATTTTTTCGATTTTAACAGAATTGTGAAACTGATGACTTTTTCCGAAAAAGCATCGGTTTTTATAGGCATTTCCACCATCCTAGAAACGTTGCCAATAATATTTAAGCTTGATAAATATTAATGAAGAAACTTTTAAATAAGAATTTCGTGACTTAACATCTTACTCCACCCATAAACAATTTATTCATGAGCATATTTCTTTCTAGGAAGCTGTTTATAAAAATTAAACAAACAAAATTTAATTTTATTAAACGAGCGCGCATCTTTTTTATAGTCGTCACTACCTGTCGGCAAATGGAGCCATCTTTCGGCCATTTAGCACAAGCAAAGTGCAGACACACACCACCGAAGCAGAGACTCAAACCGACCAAGAACTATCGAAATATACATTGCGCGGTACTCATCGATGACATCGAATACGGCACAAGGCTGCCATATTGATGGAAACATCGATTATCCACTGTCAGCGCATCACTAGCAGTATCGATACTATCGGCATTGCTTTTCCCAGCTCTAGCGTAGCCCGACTTCCTTTCCTGTCAAAATAGTCGACAAAGGTGGTACTTCTTTTTCTTCATCGGCCGAAAATGGCCGAAATCCGCGCCAACCACAACGCAGTGCAGCAAAATAATGAAACAAATGGCCGCACTGAAGATGACACGTGGTCGTTTTCCGTACAAACCAGTGAAATGCCGCCGAAATAACGTCGATTGCCGGCGATTTGTGATTGCACTGCGTTGTGAGGGAGCGGTTTTCCCGTGCGATTTGTGATTTTAACTTACTCAAAACATTCAATCCCGGCGATTGCAGATGGCTATCGGCTCTAAGATTATCAAGCCCGGCGGCGCGGATCCCGATGCATTCGAGAAGTCCATTGCCCAGGCGTTGGTGGAACTCGAGGCCAACAGCGACCTGAAGCCCTTCCTGCGCGATCTGCACATCACCCGTGCCCGCGAGATCGAGTTCGGCAGCAAGAAGGTATAACCAATAAAATAATAATGGCCAGCAGTGGAATTACCAACCTTCTCCCCACAGGCCGTCATCATCTACGTGCCCATTCCACAGCAGAAGGTGTTCCAGAAGATCCAGATCATCCTGGTCCGCGAGCTGGAGAAGAAGTTCTCTGGCAAGCACGTCGTCGTGATTGGCGAGCGCAAAATCCTGCCCAAGCCCACGCGCAAGGCCCGTAATCCCCTCAAGCAGAAGCGTCCCCGCTCCAGGACTCTGACCGCTGTGTACGACGCCATCCTTGAGGATCTGGTCTTCCCCGCAGAGATTGTGGGCAAGCGCATCCGCGTCAAGCTGGACGGCTCCCAGTTGGTTAAGGTGCACTTGGACAAGAACCAGCAGACCACCATCGAACACAAAGTAAGCATTAAACCCCTCTATACGAAGAGTGCATCGTGTGTTTCGTAATGCGTACCCTCGATATTTGAGCTTCCTTCGCCATGGAGCCCAATCTTCGCCAGGGTACGCAGAGCAGCCAAGGCCAATTACTCGTTATTGTAGGCATTAGAAGCCATTGCGGTCCTGCATCTCCAAATATTGGTCACACTTCTAGTCTGAAACTTCGTTCTTATGTTGTTCGCCGGTTGTTACCCTAAACCAGTGATTGTCAAGAAGAACGTAAAGTAAAAACCAGGCAGCTATTCACTCCATAATGTTGAGCCGTCATTCCAGGGCTTCTGCATTACTAAATGTATGCCACATTCTGAAATATCCAATTCAGTATTCGAAATAGTATTTAAAAGAAAGTTCAGATATCTAACTTGAGATAAAAACAAAAATATTTTATTCTGAGGGATTTTCTCTACCGTTTTTATGTTATTTGCTGGAAGTTATGTCAAAAGCCAGTGATTGTCAAATAGAACGTAGACTATAAACCAGGCAGCTAATCACTCCATAATGTTTATCCTTTTATATTCAGGGATTCTGCATTACTAAATAGTTGCTACATGCAAAACTGTTAAAAGATTTGCTTAGAAAAGGAACCTTAGGTATTTGGAAATTTGTAAATCGTTTTTAACTATTCGCTGGTCAATTTACCTAAAATCAGTGATTGTCGAGTAAAACGAAGACTAAGCTAGGCAGCTAATCACTCCATAATGTTTATCCTACTTAAGCAAGGGATTCTGCATTACTATAGGCTTGTCACATGCAGATATCTGAACGTTACTGGTCTTCATACCGTTTTTGTGTTATTTGCTGGATGCTTTAATAATCCAGTGATTGTCAAACAGAACGCATATCAAAGGCAACTAATCACTCCATAATGATGGGTCTAATAAAACCAGGACCACCTCATTACTAAATATTTGCTACAGTTTAGAATATATTTAAGCACACTTATCTTGAACACCGTTCTTGTGTTAACTGCTAAGCGATTCCTCCAGCTCAGCGATCGTCAAACAGAACGCACATCAAAAGGCAACTAATCACTCCATAATGATGGGTCTTATAAAACCAGGACCACCTCATTACTAAATATTTGCTACAGTTTAGAATATATTTAAGCACACTTGTCTTGAACACCGTTCTTGTGTTAACTGCTAAGCGATTCCTCCAGCTCAGCGATCGTCAAACAGAACGCACATCAAAGGCAGCTAATCACTCCACAATGTTGAGCCGGCTTACTAGGTCTTCAGCATTACTAAATGCGCGCCACATTTTTAACAATGCCTATCCTTTATTACACAGATTTTGGTAACGTTCTTGTGTTATTTGCTGGATGTTTTGAAGTCCAGCGATTGTCAGACAGAACGGAAACTAAAATGCTAACTAATCACTCCATGATAATGCGTCTAAATTAGCCAGGACTGCTTTATTACTAAGTGTTAGCAACACCATTAATCTATATTTTATTTATTTGAAAAACACACGATGAACTTATAGAGCCGCCTATTTGCCTCCCAAGCGCCGTTTAGTTTCCTGGTGCCTTGGGACTTCCTATATAAGCGGAAAATTAATCCAGCTTTTCGTACGATATCTTCGCTGCAGTTTTCCTGCTGCAGTGGAGGTCACGGCAGCTGTACACTTTTGTATTCCTAATAATATTGAGAACCTTTTACTAATAAATGTTTTTTTTCCGCTTCAGGTCGACACCTTCACCTCGGTCTACAAGAAGCTGACTGGTCGCGATGTCACCTTCGAATTCCCCGACAACTACCTGAATGTCTAGAGCGGGTTCTCGTTACAAAGTGGCACTGGTTCGATGGTTCATCTGGGAAAACACCGATATTCTGTCGTGCAGAAGATGAATTTTTTACATGAGCTAGAGAACGTGAATAAAAATTAAACAATTTAAAACTAAGCACCTTCCAATTAAGCCAACTCTCTGTGTTATCCTGTAATTCACTCTAGGGGAGGTACGCTTGGATTCTACATGTGTTTGATTTGCAATCCTTTGGAACGGCGCTATCCTGCTGGGGTGTTTTTCATGTGTTGATTAAGGGCAGCCATAAAAGGGGTCATTACATGAAAGAATAGATCTCTGCATCATTCTTTTTATGTCTGCTTAACTGCTTAATTAAAAGGTTGACGCATGTTCTTTATAATAGATTCAAATTGTATATTCCTTCGAAATTGTCGCACGTGTGCCAAAAGGCCTGTGCCTGCCCTGTAATTATTTGATTACACGCATTACGCTTTCAAATAACCACATGTGTTTCGGGGCTAGCGATTTGAAATGGTGTGGGCTTTCTTAAGAACGAAGAGCTTTTTTAACACAGAGCACCCTGTGAAAAGCTTTATTACCGCCATATTCGAAATCATAAATTTTTGGTGATTTATTATTTCGCTTGCAAGTTGTTTATTAACTAAATTTAAGATTTCTAAAATAATTTTAATATAAGTTTAATACAATATTGAGGCATATGGATAAAATCCTTTTCAAAATGCAAGTAAATCCTTGTCATGTTTGTTTAAATTTTTAGCTTTATAAAAAATAGTTTTAAGACTAAAATAGTATCCATTTGGATTAAGCGGCAATAGTATAATTATAGAACTTAATACCATTTTAGTAAGTGTTCCTTTTTGTATTATTTTTGTTCGATAATTGGTATTATCATGAAATCAGTAAGCATTGCATTGTCCACAAACCTAATCAAGTCCTGTAGAAACCTTTGTTTAGCCACAATGGTCTTGGTTTATTTATGGAACTATTGCATTCCAGACCCATTTAAGCTGTCCAAGTCGATTGATTGCAGTTTTGAAATTCAATTAGAAGCAACCGCAAAATCACGCAATTCAACAATTCCGAAATGTTACACGAGCTTGTGGGCAAACAAAGGAACCACAACCGCCGATATTAAGGGCTGGGGGCCAAAGTCACAGGACTGACAGGACATGAACATGAAAATGAACACGAATGGCTTTAAGTTGGGGAGTAGGGAAAATAGTTTTGGCCCCAACAAGAGTTCGAGTAAAACTTTCGATTTCCAACAAATTGTTGATGATATGTCTGTTGTTTTTTCCCTCAGTTGTGCCCTGGGAATTCCCTGTGGGTTGTGGTGTTACAAGGGGGCGTGTCGTTTGGGCGAGACAGGTGGTTTGATGACAAGTTGGTGGGATTTTTGGGGGGCAGTGGCTCGCCGGCTATCGGCGATTCTATCTAAATGACCCCGCCGGGTCATCTATTATTGATGGTGCCTAATTGTGCGCCATTCTAGACGAACAGTTATCATTATGGGTGGTACTTTGCAGATGGTGTGGGTGGTGCGTTCGTCCTTGGGCCTTGGCTAATGCGTAATTGCGTCTTGAGGAACTCCATTCCACACCCTAATTAAAACGCTGCCCACACACTTGTCAGTGGATTGAGGGCACTTTGTATGTAGATTTTATTTGACATGTTCTTGGCGGAAAATGTTTATGACAGTCGCAGTTCGGTTCCCACCACATCCTGTTGCTGCGATTGGGACTGTTGGACCCCACGCAGGACTTCCAGGCTGTCCTTTTGACAAATTATTATGTCATTCCCAGCCGCTGACGATGTCGACGTCTTTCTGAGTCACGCCGCGACTCCCAACTCATGAGTTTCGTCCACAAATATCCGAATACCACAATCTGCTATGAGCAAACGTTTTTTAAGATTAAATTATTATTCATTTCAGCATGGGTTTTTCGAATTAAATGATTTAAAAAATTATAAATTTATGATTGCAAATTTAAGTGCTGATGTTAATGTCGGAATGAATAGGTTCTGAGAAATTAGCCTTTTATTTATATTATTTTTATTTTTTAATGTCAGGGCAGTAAGTTGAGAGGTTTGCACCTAATACTTCATGATTATGTACCACGAATCAATATCAGCAATGAACCATGAAAGTTAGTGCACGCATTATCGCATGCAAATAGAACAAAATATATTACCAAAAAAGGCAAGGAATTCTTTTTCATTATATAATTTAAAAGCGATAAACAATACCATTATAAGCAATTGATAGAATATTTTTAAACGGCAAGCAATGTGTATAAAATAAGAACATTTTTTTGAAAAGGGGAGATAAGTCTGTTGCTGTTGTAGGAAGTTTATCAGTTTATCGGTTCATCGGCTATAAGTTCTACACTTCTCAGTGCACCTTTAGTATTTATAAGGGGTGTACTCGGAGGGGGATCCACTATGCGTCGAACCAAGCAATCAGCACGAGACTATTCCAGTTGGCTAAAGTTGCCGTTCCACGATGACTGCCGTGGGCCAGACACTGGCTGATAAGCCCCAGATAAACCCGCTGTTTAGTTACTATATCAACTACCGAGCTCCCTGTGAGTGCTCGCTCGATGATCGCACAAGTATCGCCAAAGAATTTCTAGCCTCGCTGAGTTTTCTATATTTATCCAGAGCTAACGTTACATCATTTCTCCTCCTCCCACTGTAGACGTTTTCCGAAAGCAAGCAATAAATTATGAATATTACTGGAGGGAGATGAATTTCATTGGAGGGAAAGGAAGGCGGGATCGGATTCTATTTATAACTTTAAATTTTGGTGGTTATCTGAGTGGAATTTAAGTACTAATTTCTTAAGTTGCGATAACAACGATGTTTCGTTTCCGGCTTGGACTTAACAAAGTTTATTTCCAGCATAAAAACCTAAACGAAAATCTACATTATTATCTCTAGACAAAACATGAAAACACCAGAAAAGCAGATAAAAACGACACGGCGATACCGATGCTATTGGCAACAAACAAAAAAGAGAGAAGTAGTTTTTCCTCTCTCACCTCTCTGGGAAAGTGGGCCAGTTAGAAATGAAAGCGTTTGGGAACTTGGCCGATATTTACAGCTCTGGGATCTCAAGCGATGACGAAATGCCGCGCTCACAGCCCACCACTCGTATACGTGTTGTGGGTTCCCTCTTAGCCACTCGCATTGAGTATACAACCCGTTGCCGGCTTCGTTCGCGCGATTGTTGCTGCTCAGCCGACGTCTGCGCCGGCGTGTGCGCCAACATCAATAGTTCTGCCAGCGTTGACACCTACTCACTGTGGAATACACTACACACTTATGGTCACTGTGATTAGTTCTCCAACAGAGAGAAGAAATGGAAAATTAATTTTGGTAGAAAAATGTTGAAGAGTTGAAATTTTGGTTAGGTTTTTATAATGTTACTCTTTTTTGGATGTTTAAAAACTTAGATAGCTGGTTTGATAAGATTCAAACAAATATGATATTATTATTTATTCATATCTAATAACTTATATAATTCTATAATAAACTTAACTCCCAACCTTCGCCAGTTAAGATAAATATACATCTCGATGTCAACATATGTTTAGGACGATTTACGATTTACTTTTGGATAGATTAGATAAATTTTGGTAAGCTGTTTATATCATCATCCTCATTAAGCTTATCGCACGCCTAATTCTGCATTAAAAGGGTGAAGAAACCTATGTCGCCAGTTAGTCTGGGATAGTAATTACTTAAAATTAGCCAAAATGAAATTGCTCGTCTCGGTTTTACTTTGCGTACTGATTTCTCAAGAGGCCAAAGCCTATTGTAAGTCTAAATTGTGGTCATTCTATTACGGTTGATTATCCTTTTTCATATTTCATATAACTAACAGCTACGCCATGTCAAAGAAAAAACCAGGAAGTCGGATATTGTATGCCCATTAAAGAGTGCCGGAGCAAGTCCTCACGGCAAGCGAATGGATTAATCGATTCGGGAAAGTTGTTTTTCCATTCCTCTCAATGTGAATCTGGTGCAAATGGTATCTACTTGGTCTGCTGCATTCAGCCTCAGGAAAAAAGCGGCAGAATTATAAATTTGCTCCCACAACCGCCTACCTGCGGAGGATTGTTGTTCTGACACAGGATCTTCGGTGGAATGGAAGCCGACCTAAATGAATTTCCTTGGCTGGTCTTATTGGAGTACCGAAAATGGGGTGGAAGTGATCTGACCACCAACTGTGCGGGTTCACTCATTAACCACCGCTATGTCCTTACAGCTGCCCACTGTCTGAAAGGAAAGAATGTGCGAAATATCGGCAAACTGTGAGTGAAAAATTTGGTCCCTTTAATTTTAATTTAATTTGGTCTGGTTTTGCGAAGTGCTTCTGTGAGATTGGGTGAACATGACACCAGTACCGATGTGGATTGCTCCGTTGGTGGAGGAAAGTGTGCTAAGAAGTTTCAGCGAATGGGAATCGAGAAGATCGTAGCTCACGAACTGTATACTAGAATGCATCACAATATGTACAACGATATAGGACTGATTCGCTTGGACCAGAATGTTATCTATTCGGAATCTATTCAGCCCATTTGCCTACCCAGAGCGGTGGGTTGGGCACAGAGGTATTCCGGCCAACCATTAACCGTCGCGGGTTGGGGTAAAACTGAAAATAAGGATCGCAGTCCTACCAAGCAAAAAGTCGTGATAGGCTACGTACTGTTCAAAGAGTGTCGTCGAACATATCCGTGGATCACGCTCAGTCAAATGTGTGCTGGCGAACATTCCGAGAAGGACAGTTGTGCTGGGGACTCCGGCGGACCACTTATGCACTTTCGTAATGGAGTTGGATTTCTAGAGGGTATCGTGTCTTTTGGCTACGGTTGCGGCATAAAAGATGTGCCTGGTGTCTACACAGACGTGTATGCCTACGACAGCTGGATCAGGGATAATGTAAGGGCTGGTGAAGGGGAATACGTAGATATCATAGTGGAAGAAAGCGTCGAAGACAACAATATATATCCGTTAAATTGAAAATAAATAAATGTACTAAAAATATTTGAAACGGTTAATTAGATGACAACGTAAGTCGTCCAAAGTTAATTTAAGTGGGTACGCAAAGTAAAAGTTTCTCCAATAAGGAAGGGCACCTACAGTTCTCCTACACCCCACAGATTTTCCTGGAAGTTGGTCATGTCTCGAAGCGGCAGCATTGACTTTGAACCGAGCGTTGTTTGTGTAATGTTTACGGAATGTGTGAGCACAACAGAGAATGGCAAATAGAGTGGGTGGACCGAAAGGGGGAGGGATGGGTTAGCAGGGTTGGGCGTAGAATGGTAGATAATAACTGTGGACGCAGCCAAGCGACAAAAAATAAACTACAAATTGAATGGTATCCACCTCGGTCGACGTCGCAGTCGCAGCCGTCGTCGCTGCTGCTGATAGTTCTGGGTGCCACTAAAGCTGCGCCGCCGACGCCGGCCGCGTCGCTGGCAGCACGCGCTCTTTTGGATGTAAAATGTCGACCGTATTCAGCGGGCGTCGTTAGTCACTTGAGTTCGTTCGCCTGGTCAAGAACAGCGGAGAAAAGAAAGCGAAGCGAGGAGAGAGTGCGAAGCGCGAAGAATCCCGGCGTATCCGTATCCCAAAGATCAGTAGATCCAAAGTTTCCGTCGCAGTCTCGCGAATTCCAGTAACCCAAATTCCCGAACCACACCAAAAGTAGGTTTGCAACGAGTGATCGCCATCTGTTTAAACGCGGAATCGCGTTGTGTTTTTTTTCAACTCCCTAGGGAACTGACATTCCAATTCCAATATTCATAACTTTCTTACAACCTGAATCCTATGTTTTGGAAACTCAGTAACAGCGACATGGAGGAGTTCCCATTAATCAGTCCACTCTCACCTTTAGCACTGTTTGAGTGGTATTCCCAATCCCAGTTCCAGTTCCAATTCCGATTCCCAGCCCCCTCTTCAAACACATAGCTCACATGCAAATTGTAACCCAATTGTTTGCTCATTTCTGTCATTACCAGCGTCGATTAGGGGGAGTGGATGGGGAGTTTGGTGGGAGTCAACAGAGCGAGTAACATGCACACACCAAAGCCGGAAAAGTGCCTCCCCCAAAACCTCCAGAAGAACCTCCCCCAGGTGTTAGCTCTAGGACTGTATACACATTATTATCCCTCACGATTTGATTGTCGCGACACGCGTTGACCCACATCAATAGAGCGACCAAAACCGACAGACTAACTAAGGTTACCCTTTTGAGGAAGGGGTCTCCAAAACACAAACAACACACGAGCAGTAAATTCCCAGTAATTTGCGGAAAGAAATAATGAATAGTTCATAAACTACACTTCATTTCATGAAACTGTTTAATGAAGTGTCTACGAATGAAGGAGTTTCCAAGTTAGCCAAGTGCCTTCCTTATTGCTAATGTTGTGGTAAACTCTTTTTTTGTGATTTTCCAACTTGTTCATGTAAATGCTATTCCTCGAGTTTTCTTCTATTCATTAAATCTATGTTTTAAAATTAGTCATCTCACTCCGCCATATTTATACATTTTTAAGTTTCGCTTTCTTGGTAAATCGGTGCATACATAGGCTTCAATTGTTAACTAAACTAAATATTATTATTTGATTTGTTTATCTGTTCCGGTTAAACATTTATCACCGATGTGGCCAGCAGCTCAATAAGCAAACTTAAATAAAAAGTGATTCTCAAAACCATATTCGACCCGTGAATTCCTTAGAACCCGTTATCGCCACCCTGTTCATGAAACAAACAACATGCCATATCCCTTATACTCGTACCATCCCCGTCCAATTTTTAACGGAAGAAAAACTTTTAAGGCTTGTTCGATCTATTTATTTGTTAATTTAAATAAAATGCATAATCATAAAAGTCAGTAATTACACATTTCTGTTAAACTTATGCTTGTTAATTCCAGTCTGTGTTGCTTTAAGAGACCTAATTGCCTTTAAAATATATTCCACTTTTAATTAGGCAGGGTTCTTTCCCCCAGTGTAAGCATAGTTTGCCAGCGATCTGGTCTGAATTATCTTCAGATTGCGAGTGCCTTCAATTACCCCACGACCATTAAAAGCTCTAATTAAAGGTGGCAGCCGGGCAACAAGTGGCTACGCGATACTTGATCTCTTGCCGTTGCTCTATTAGTTCGTAGTGCTGGGAAATCTGCGAGGTTTTCTCTCAATAGAACACCAAAAGCTCTGCTAGCTGTCATTGGCATGGAAAATTTCCAATAAAATTCGGCATTTTGGCATTAAAATCGCTCGGTGAGTGTCGATATAGGAAAATAGTTGGTGATATGACGACGTGCGAGCCATCAGGCAATTAGCCATGTCTGAGGAGTATAGAAATCGGAGGGGAGTACGGGAATTGGAAATCGGGCCCGAAGAACCACTCGATGGGCGGTCAGCTTTATCGTTGGCACTGCAAACGAAAAATGAAAACACTCCAGAGAGAACGGGGCGAGTGCCAATAAAATAGTGGCTAACTGAAGGGGAGGGCCAGCTAGGGGTGGGTAGTATGTTTATTATTATTTATTATTGGGCGAAATAGATTGTTTTTTATGCCCCGGCTGCAGTGCGTTGCCAAGTTGCCGGGTCGTCGAAAATCGAAATTAGGCAAGCGAGAGGAAGTGGTTCTCTTTTGTATATGGAATTTAATTTATTCATGCTAAAGTCGCGTGCTCTTTGCCAATGAAAATGTTGATCAATTCTTGTGACAGCGTTCGTCAGTCGTTTCTGCTCGCATTCCCCCGCCAGATAGACCATAACCCCCGATTTATTCCTCCCTCTTTCCAATTAGCGTGCGTGGCTACATTTTCTAATTAAAAGATGGGGCGTGTTTGGAGCCCCCAACTGTGCCGAAACAAAATCGAAACCCCTCCCCGTCTGCTAAATTATCAATATGTAAATTGCTCAGACTCCCCTCCAATCTTATCTCTTTCTGGGACTTACGTAAGGGGAGCAACTCCTCGGCACCCCCATTACTCATGCCACTTTGAACACCTGGAGGGGTCAGGCAGCAAGTGAATCACGTCTGTAATCTTCGCACTTGGAGTATTTGCAATGGTCGATAGGTTCTTATCAAAGCTCTTAACCCGAAATTTTGAATGAATCAAGTGACGAAGGCGGAGGCGGGTAAGAGGAGGGGCTGTGGATGAGGTCCGGTTGGGAAAATGTGGGCCAGGTGCGCCAGGTGTGCACTGCTTATCAGCCGGGCAATAAGCCATCACACACGCACGAGAAATGGATCGACCATTCCCCATGCGCCGAAAGTGGTAGGAAATGTTCTGCGGGGGCGTCGACTATACGACTATACCCAGTATTCAGCGAGTCCAAAGGTATATGGCTTTCGGGTGGGAGTGTGACACTGTGAAATTCACAGCTCGGCAATTTACGATTGCAATTCTCAGCTACTCATGCAAATGTTTCAAAATCAACCGTCATTACGGCGAACTTTTTATCAGAAAGAATGGAATCTTTTGAAGACTGGTAGCAACGAAGTATAACAATAATCGGATCATGGATTTATTAGGAAATTTATGAATCTTAAAGAATTTTGTTTTTGAAGGTGCTTATATTTTCTGATTTCATATAGGGTGCTTTCGTTTTTCAGTCTTAGAAATTCATAAGTTGTGCTATGTTTGTTTTCTCAGCTGGCCAAGCGATTTAGATGTGTTTAAAAAACTATTTACGATTTTCTCACTTCCCACGAATATATATTTCACATTGGCAAATTTGTAATAAGATTTTACTTTTGAATGATAGAAGAAGAGCAAGTCTTGTAAGTTTATTGATTTTTCTATAACTTTGATAACTTTATATAATTTTTAGGTAATTTTAATATTTCTTCAGCTAGTAGCGAAGAATTTACTTCATGTGCTAATGAATTTAAGTTTTTTTCACTATAAAATATCTTGGAAAAGAGATACCTTTCAGTGGAAAACAGGCCTACTATGCAGACCCACTTGATATACATATATTTATTGGTAGTAAGGGTAGAGGTGTTTAGATAAGGAAACTATGGAGCAATCGGGCACCAGAGATTAGGAACTGCCGAAATCCCGGCAATTTGTAGAACCCAATGACAGAGCAAAACATCCACCTCGAGTGCCACACTATCCATCATGCAATTAGTTTGAGTTTTGTCCACCTGCGTGGTTCGTGGCTCGCAGATCCACCTGTGAACCACCTGCCGATGAATCACTGTTGTTGTGACTTAATGGCCTCTTTTGTGGGTGGCCATAATAATGTAGTTTAGTTCTATTTGTTTTTGCCCAGATAGTGGCCAACTTGCAGATCGGTGATTGCAACATGGAACTCGGCAGGCGATAAGCTGCGATAACGCCGACCCTGAGTGCCGGCGAACAGCGATCCGTGTCCATAAACAAACGGAACTCTGTTAATATCAAGAGCAAACCCTTTGGATCTGAGGGGCGGTGTTCGGAGGTGGGGCGTGGCACGTGAGGCCGGCAACAGATTTCACACCAATTACAGTCGAAACTCTCTGAAAGGCCTGCTAATAGTGCGCGGCTATAATAGTCCTAAACATCAATTAGCAAGTCTCTGGGGATTTGTTTTGATACTACAGCGAGAAAAATTCTATTGTAGATGATGGGCTCTTTAAACTCATAACTAGTTTAACAGTCAACAGTAAATATTTAACTTCTGAAAGGTTTATTAGCCTCCGGTTCTTTGCTTAGATATTACTCATTGTGGGCTAAAAGTTGCCTCTTTGATTAGATTTTATCTCAAGATCAGCAGATAACAATATTGAATAGCAATCATTGTCATAAAAAAATCAACTTAAATTCTTCAAAGCAACTCACAATACCGCGAATGAGTAATATTTCTGACTTTACCATATGAAAAATCGATCTAAGAAGCCACCTACCCAAGAATATTATTGGATTGTGGATTATTAAATTAATATTTTTAATTTGAATTTTATAAATAAAAACTTACTAATTATTTTTTTGATTGCAGCATGTGCCTTTCATCCCCAATTCCCGGCCAAAAACAGGGGCAGGCTGTGGGCCACTGCAACGGATCCTGCAGCCTGGACAGGAATGGCAATCGCACAGCAGCCACCAGTGTTCCGAACGCAGGAGAGCTGAAGCACAGAACCCATGCCACAGAAGCTACATCACACACCCTTATCACAGATGAGGACAATCTTGGATACAAGGAGGAGAATGCTGTCTACAAGGAGAACGCCCTCGAGCAGCAGAAGTTGCTGCAGGCACAGGAGCAGAAGCTAAAGGATTCCCAACAGGAGGAGGAGGAGGAGTACCACCCACAGATCAGATGGCCAGATTTGGGAGCTCAGGCTTTCCTACACATCGGGGCCCTTTATGGATTATACCAGCTCTTCTACGCGAACTTCTACACATTCCTCTGGGGTGAGTGTCCACTGTTTACCCTGAGTAATTAGCATCTGGATAGCAAATGTGTTGCCACCCCTGCAAACTGGTCACCAATCTCCGTAATTGCATCTGCCAACATGCAAACACAGTTTCAATAGTGCGGCATTAACTATTTTGTAACCCAACGCCAGTTGCTGGTAACTGGGCCAAGTTAAATTGGCTGTCTGTATTACAAATCCCTTTGGGTGGGGTAATCATTGAGTTATAAATGTAGATACTTAGCAGATAGTAATTAAGGAATCATAATATTTAAAGTAAAGGATAGAGACTCTGGAGAACAAAAAGTTTAAATATTGAATTTTAAACAATGTTATTTTGTAAAGTTTTTCTCCAAGATGACTCAAGGCGTGGAAATCTGAGTAGGTTAATGTTATGCAATAGGTAAACAACCATAAAGTTGTATTTGCATGCATATTCTGGCTCATGAACTTTGACCGCTAGCAATTAAAGTTAACGAACGCTTCAATTGCTCGCTCGATAGAATTCGGTGGTGATCGAACCATAGGAAAGAGCGGGAACGCTTCCCGACCGACCAAATAGGCCACCCCGAAGAACGGGGGGAATAGATAGATATGTATATTTAGAGCCCGGTGTTGTGTCATCCGTTGAGCAAATCAAGCGAGAAACGTCACCAGCCATCATGAAACTATTTAGATGGGTTGGGGTATATATATATAGTATATGTATGTTTTGTTTGTTTGTTTAGACAATGACATCCGTCTATTCTTCTTTCAGTGGTGGTCACCGTTTGGGTCTCAGGAATTGGAATAACGGCGGGAGCACATCGTCTGTGGTCGCACAAATCCTATACGGCATCGCTTCCCCTGAGGATTCTGCTGGCATTTGCCTTTTCGATTGCCGGCCAGGTGGGTGTTGAATATAAAATTCCCCTTTCAAAGAATATCTAAATATTTCTTTAACTTTCAGAGAGATGCCTATACGTGGGCCCTAGATCATAGGATACATCACAAGTTCTCGGAAACCGATGCCGATCCGCATAATGCCAAACGTGGCTTCTTCTTCGCCCACGTGGGCTGGCTCTTTCTCACTCCCCATCCCAAGGTGGTGGCCAAGAGGAAGGTCATTGACATGTCTGATCTGGAGGCTGATGCCGTTTGCATGTTCCAGAGGAAGTACTACATCCCCCTCTTCGCCCTGTGCTCTATCATCCTGCCGGTGGCTGTGCCCTGGTATTTCTGGAACGAGGACCTCTGGATGTCCTTCTGGATCAACTTCAATATGCGATTCACTTGGACCCTCAATGTGGCCTTCTTCGTGAACAGCGTGGCGCACATGTACGGCAACAAGCCGTACGACAAGTAAGACAGATCACTGTACTTTGCACTGTAATCTAAGGGTGAACCTTTTTGCTTAGCAAAACGTTATTAGCACACGTCCAATATCGCTTGTACTTAATTCCCCTTTTCACAAATTGCTAATTTCTATTTTTTTCAAACAATTATTTATAGTTAAATGAGCTTAGTTCCAGACTATGAGCACTAAAAGTTTATTTATGAACAGTAATTCAGCTTTAATTGGGTAGCAACTCAATTTGATTTACTTTCTATTATTCATTTTCAAACTGCACATATGGACACCTACTTATTTTTTGTTTTAGCTGCCAAACCATAAAATGGCATTTATAAAGAGCAAAAATAATACTTTTCAGTACTGAACATTAATCAAATAGTTTACAACTGAAAAACAATGTATTTTTTAAAAATGAATTCAGTTTTACAACTAAAATACTAACTAATCTCTTTCTACTTTCCTCCAGGAACCTTATGTCCACTGAGGCTCCCATTGTCTCCCTGCTGGCCATGGGAGAAGGATGGCACAACTACCACCATGTCTTCCCCTGGGACTACAAGACGGGCGAGTTTGGCAACTACAGCCTCAACATCACCACTGGTTTCATCGACTTTTGCGCCTGGCTGGGCCTGGCCAAAGGACGTAAGTTCCCTGTTATTTCCCCATGAATCCATACGTATATTCATTCAATATTCCTCTCTTAAGGTAAATCTGTATCCCCCGACATGGTCTTGAGGAGAGCCAGGAAATGCGGAGATGGAACACGCTTCCTGGACGACGAGTTTGCCCACAAGGATCAGGTGTGGGGCTTCGGGGACAAAGACATTCCCCGCGAGGATATCGTAGAGCTGGCCAAGATGCAAAACTAAGCGAGGCCATGTATTATGTATTCAGCCTGTGGTTTTCCTAGTATTAAGTTTGTAGCACCAAGCCATGCCTTATGCTCTGTTTACACGATCTGGGCCTTCATTTGAGACTTTTAGAGATTTCCAATGAACACTCAGACCCTTTGAACTAGACATTTGACCCATCAACCATCCCATCCCACCCCAGATCACTAGGATCGTCGTGTAGGGACGCTAATCTCCCATCGTTGCTTTCGTTACTTACCTGCGGGTCAATAAACTATGTTTTGTATTATAACACCGCTCGACTCTGGACACCCTTGGGTATATGGAGCTAATGCATATGCGAGTGGTCTATGAATAATCCAATACCCTTGCCTCATTGGTTTTCGGAATTATGGCGGGTTTTCAGTTCAGTTTTGGCTGCCGAAAAGCGAGGAACCTCTTGGGATACAGGATAGGAAATCGGAATTAAGGAACTTACCATGGAGAAAACTAAAGAAAAGGAAAAGGATCAGGTTGGGGACTCTATCCACAAGAAGCGCGATGCCATCTGGCCATTGGTTCTTTTCTATATCCACGTGAACATCCTTGGGATATATGGGATTTACATTCTGCTCACTAGCGCTTCGTGGGCCACGATTTTATTTAGTGAGTTCGACAGGTTAATCAGCTCCACGTGCCGCCTATTGATTTGAATGCTATTTAACCCCAAATTCCCTCCACACTAGCTGCTGTCTTAACCCTCCTGGGCACTTTGGGCGTGACAGTGGGTGTTCATCGTCTTTGGGCGCACAGGACCTTCACCGCCTCCAAGCCCTTGAAGGTTTTTCTCATGTTCTGCCAGACGACTGCCGGGCAGGTGGGTTAATCCCTCTTAAGTTTTTACCCACTACACCTATGGTAAAAGCTTTTGAATTAAGTTTTTACCTGAGACATAAACCCCTTAGCTTATGCTTTTACCTGTTGCTTGTTTGTTCCGGTTCAGGGCTCCATCTATAGTGTGGTTCAGGCCCATCGACTGCACCATGCTAAGTTTCAGGAGGATGAGGATCCGTACTACAGTAAACACAGTTTTATGTACGCCCAGGTGCGAGGAGGACTGCTGAAGTATTCGCCACAGCAGGAGGAACTACTCAAGGATGTAGACATGTCGGATCTGGACAGCGATCCTATTGTCATGTTTCAGAAACGGTGGGTTGTTCGTTTTTTCTTAGGTGGTGATTTCAATATTTCGATATATTACTCAGATACTACGTCCTGCTCTACATCTTCCTGAACGTACTGCTTTCGGTAAACACTCCATTCCAGTACTTCGGTGATTCTTTAGCCACTGCCATGTTTGTGGGCTTCTGGCTGCGGAGTCTGATTGTTATCAACCTGGGAAACCTGGTCAACTCATCCCACTTTGTTTGGAGCATCCACAAGGGCTTCAAGCCAACAGACTCGAATAGTATTTTTCTAATAACAAAGAGCTACTGGCCGCAGTATCATTATTTGCTGCCCAGGGATTATCAGAGCGGGGAATTTGGGGACTATGCCTCGGGTATTGGATCTGCCATGATCCGGGTGTTTGCTGCCCTCGATTGGGCCAAGGATCTGAGAACCATTGGTTCCGTGGCCGTGCGTAAGGGACTCACAAATGCAGTGGAAACGGGTCGTCCGATTGTCGAGTGCATCGAGGAAGAGGTGAAGTTAGAGGAAAACGCCCTGCCCACCAATCATTTTCTTAACCGGGAGAAGTTTATGTGAGCGCCTTGCGTCATCGCGTCACTAAAATTATGCGACAAATGGTTGCGACAGTCGTAAAAATAAATTAACCGCCATAGAGATGACGGGGTAGAGTAAACTGAGAGCCTAATTATTGGTCAGCATAAAAAACATGGTAAACATAGGTGCAGTTCGAAGTCCGTGGCATTTTCGTGGGCTGTAATGGAGCTGGAAATGGTGATAGAGTGGGCGTGGCAAGATGCACTTTTCGGTCTTTGTTGCCCAAGAGTAAACGAACTAGCTTACAAATCACAGTTCCGCCTAATTATGCATTTCCAAGCACACAAAACAAAATAATGTATTTCGTAACACAAAAGTCAGATATGTAGGAGTTGTATTAATATTTTTGACCCATTCAGATCATAGCTTTGTTTCCCTAAAACCATTTGAATTTGGATCTAAACGAGATTGGGTAACCATAAATCCATAAGTAAAAGTTTTGCCTTATTTTCTCTTAGTGCACTTATCACCAATTCCGATTCCAAGTTCGAGTTCGCCGCCTTTTCCTGTTTCTTTTTCGATTGTTTACAAATGCCAATTCATTTTGCAATCGGTTCGTTTGCTTTCCCATGCTCGAATCGGTTGGGTATCGGGATTTTCGGCATCAGGTGCCTTTGGGCCTGATTTATGGGTTGCGCCTAATGATTTTATTACCCATACGCAATGTGTGTTCAGTGGCTGTGTCGCTGATTGATTCGTCAATATTGACACCGCACTCAGTGAGTGCCCAGAAGCCTTTTCCCATCCCAGTCCTACGGCTCCTCCGATGTTTGCTCATCAAACTTGGTTTAGGCAAACTTTGCGCCTGACTTGGATCACATCGATCGATGCTAAAGAGCCTGGCCATTCTAATATAATAATCCACCTGGGTGTGAACATTCCACACTAGTCGCAACTCCACTGACTCACTTTTGAGTCGGCCACTTGTACCAATTCCTAATGACTCTGCACTGAAGTGATTACTAATGAATTTGCCTGCTAAAAGCTGCCACACTTAAAACATTTTATGGCTTTAACCATAGATACGTGATTTGTAAATAAAATGCTATGGAAAATAAAACCGTTTACAGGTAATATAAACAAAATATTTTATGACAGAATTTTTCATTATCTTATATATGTTTTGTAACGCCAGCGAAACCACTTTGTGGTTTTAGATACAGCACTATTACTTATTACCAGTTAAAAATAAATCAATGTAAGCTCTTTCTGAGTGTATCCCTATACGCTTTTAGCTGTTTGCGCTGTGGCAGATTTGAGATCTGAGATCCGCTCCGCTCTGTGGCAAATTGCAGTCGCGTAGCGTTCTGCGCTTTGTTTAGTGTTAATTTGTTTTCCATAAACCGACTGAGCGACAGTTGAAGGTTGCACAAATACGTGGAGTACGCAAAATCGCTGTTGACTGGTTGGCTTATGCAACACACTGGCTGCCATAGGCCCCAAAAACTACCTAGCTTTGATTTGGGCAGGTGCTTGGATGCTGAGGGTTCAACCCTGCGGAATGAAACTCCAAAAAAAAAACTTCACCATTCACGGCCTAATCGCTGGCAAATTGAAATATCTTGCGCATGAATGGCTGCCTTTTGAGCCAAGAACAGTGGAACGGGAAGCGATTAGGCTAAAAAAAGCACACACATATGGTACTTATGGGTAGAGGTACCTGAACAATAGTGAACTGGCTTTGTTCGGGGAACTTTTTAACCAGAACCCTCATATAAAACGCTGACAGTGCGAAAAGAGAAGCTGCGCAATATATCAAAGTGGTTTCCAATGATTTCTAGCTGTCTGCCTGTTTGTTTATAAACAAAGCCGAAGCCATCTCCGAGCGTTTTCTGTTTTTTGTGGCTTTGCATAATTGGCTAATGGCCGGGGCCTTACAACATCAGCACCTCATCAGCAGTATATCGCAGAAATGGCCATACCTCACAATCCTACTCACAGTGGGTCGAGATCAAAGGGTTAGGTCGCGTGACACTGTAAACGAACGTCCGCTGATTCGGAATGGGGTTCGGATATTTGGGAGAGAAGCTGTAAACCCAGTTTTACGATGGGACAGAGCAGAGGGCTTCCTTGGCTCTGGGGTTTGGTTTTATTTCGCCGAGGGTTCGCCGCTTTTGCTTTTGGATTTTAATTAAGTTCGGTTTCTGTTTCTGTCGCCGCGGTTACATAAAGAGAAAGCAACTCTCGTCTTCGGACTTCGGGAGCTGAACTTCATGATCATCGAACGGCTTTTGACTTTGGTCAACACCACGCACACATCCGCACTGTTCAGTTTAAGGCCCAGCTTAAAGATGACGACTTGAATCGATATTTATAAGTATATATTTGTATATCTTGAGATAGCAAAAGGAGAGATTGTCCGTATGCAAATAAGCAGCAGAATCGCAGAATCCAGCAACTGCGTTTCAAATAGAAATCGCTGGAAGGGAAAGGTCTTATTTGAATAACCCCATCGAATCAAGAATCTAACGGGCATTTCGGTTATGGGCCCTTGGCAACAAGAGATCAAGTGTGCGAATCTGTCACGCAGGAAGTTTAACTCTTTCAATTAGCGTGCGAAATCACATTGTCCACGTTACGAATTCGATTTCAATTAGCAAATGCAATTAGAATCGTCTGAGTTACTTGTAGACTTACCATACTCGTCATACCGCCAGTTCCATTGGATCTTTCGTGAGTAATCGTGAAAAGTGCCGGTAGACTTCTTGTCGGTCTCAGAGTTTTTTCATTTTTGTGAGGAAAGACCAGGGGGCATAAATCGTGCGAGGGGAAAACGTCTGGTCAGACAGATAAGAATCGACATTTCGGGGCAGACTCCGTGGTACTGTGTAACTTGGGGATCAAAAAGAGATACTACATCTTGGATAATAAGGTACTCATTGCTTCATTACTATCTTAAAATTGAATTTCCTTTTAGTTTTCAGGGCATTTGGCTTAAAACTATGATATATATATAGATATATATGTAAGATATGAAGAAATGTTAAATTTAAAAATAAGTTTTTTTGTTCCTAGATTTTCATAGAATATAATCGGGATTCCACTTATATTTCTGGGCTAGATCATCAGCAATATTAAATCTTTTGAATTTTATGTTTCTGTACCTAGAACTACGCATTTAAGTAATGTTTAAGAGAAAACTGTTTATATTTCAGTCCCCCAATAAGTGAACGTGGATCTTTCCCAACTCGTAAACCTTTCTTCGGAGTCTTGAGTTTCCCGCAGAGACAAAGTTTGACCTACTGATGCATGACACCCAAAGCCCCACACATTTGGCGTAAATTCGAGGTAGCGTGAATTCAGAGCTGCTGACTGCGCTGCTGATTCTGCGACGAAGCCGATCCGAAGTGGCAAACGAAGCTATAGCCGAATCCGAAGCTATAGCCGAAGCGGTTACAGGTGCTTGGTCGTGTGTGTGTGGTGGCATAATCTTGGCCTTCTTGGCCATTTCGTCTCTCCATTTCTTTTCTTTACCTTTGTGCGTCGGATCGGAAACTCCACTCCGTCAGTCAGTCGGTCAATCAGTCAACTTTGGCTCAGTCGCCGTCGCTGTCGCTGCCCCGGTTAGCTGCTCTGCCCAGGTGAGCCGCATAGGTAGGAACTTATACATTTGGCTACGATCATTTGTCTACGGAACGGCGCCGCGTTAAGTTCGTTAGACGCGGAAAGGAAAGGAAGTCTTAGAGCCCCTTAACCAAAAGCCCCCTTAACTCCATAAAACGAACCGCGTCCGCAGAAGTGACTGTGTGTCTTTGGAAGAAAGCCAAACTCCACCTCCGACTTTGGGCCAAGTACTCCGGCAATTAGGGCCCCCGAGTGTTTGTGTTAAGCTGTGAAGAAAGTTCGGCCAGTGTGCGCGCGGCAGTTACGAAACGCGGTTTCCGCCGGCAAACCCAAAAAAAACATAACCCGGGTTCCAGCAGTACACAGAGGAATAAATATCTGTGAAAGCGAAAAATGGGTCACCTGTCGACCTCGGAGCGAGTGTGCAGCAAGACGCCGGCCATTTCGGGGGAATCGAGTCCCCCGCTAGTGGCCAGGAGATCAAAGTTGCCCAACGCTGATGCCCAGCAGGTGCGACGCGGCGAGGACTCCTCTCCGGAGTTGCCGCCCCGCGCTAAGCTGCAGTTGCCGCAGAAGAGGGAGGAACCCCAGCGAGCATTGATTCCCAAGGAAATAGCCAAGCATGTGCCAAAGGACGCCATCGATCTTGAGGAGTATACACGCACCTTCGTCGGAGATAAAGTACTGGGATGGCAGTTCCAGGCTCCTCTGAAGTGGGATAAAGTGGTCCAGATCTCACTGCTGCACATCGCGGCTCTAATCTGCCTGCTGACCTATCCGCTGCGAAACCTCAACATGTACACCACCATCTGGTGTAAGTATTGTATTAAGCTGACCAACTCGGTCTCATATGCATCATCTAACCCATCCATATCCATTCCATTCCATCCCCATCCCATCCGGCATTGCGTAATGCCCACTCTCTCTTTCTATCGTCTCCAATTTGGAAATTGTGGTCGGGGATAGGTGTGGAAACAAAGAGTCATCTCTGATCGATGCTGTAAAGGGGAAAAAACACTCCAAGAAAAGCATACATATATAAATTAACATAACAACTTTACTGAAAATATATTTTAACCAATTTCAACTGGATATGAAATTTTAATATATATTTTTTAAATTTAT
The DNA here is from genome assembly GCF_018153835.1 of Drosophila eugracilis. NCBI lineage: Eukaryota > Metazoa > Arthropoda > Insecta > Diptera > Drosophilidae > Drosophila > Drosophila eugracilis. The sequence goes on from NW_024572623.1 coordinate 797,593, forward strand.
TAATTTTTATAGAAGCCAAGGAACACGTTTTTAAAGCATTAGTTTTGGTCTTATATTCCAAAGAAACGTTGACGAATTAAAGGTTAAAATATCAAAACATCACAATCATAATAGTAAGGCAAAGGTCTCCTACTTTTCTCCGAGTGTAGATGTGTTGCTGGTGTCGCTGATGATGTTGTCTTTACGGTTTTCACTCCCCCGAAATCTGCCTCCCCACCAATTATTTGCAATTTAGCGCGCCCAGCGCCTTAAGCCCCTTGGCGTTTTCTTTCTCTGGGCCATTACAAAATGCGTCCCCTTGTTATTGCCTTTAATTGATTGCCGCTTAACACTTGGCCCCCTTTCCCCAGTCCAGACCCTACTATTTTGCCCTTCAGCTTCTGCTTTTTGTTATACGACATGTGTTGAAATCTCTTTCATTGGCTTCACTTTGGGTTTGGTTTTGGTTTTGGGTTTGAGTTTGGGTTTTGAGTTTTCAGTTGCTTGCTTTCGGTTGGCATGCAATTTCAGTCTCAGCATAAAAATTGACTGACACAGGTGGATTGCAGAAAACAAAACCAAAACGTGTTGGCTTAAGTATGCGGCCAAAACGAGAGGTCGCTAGAGAGAAAGAGAAACAAGAATCGCTTGACACAAATTTATTTGGGGCTTTGAAAGATCTACCCCACTGTCGTCGAACCTCGAAATTTAGTAAACAAGGTTGGTCTAGAAATTTCTCGGATCTTAATCCAATACTTTAGCATTTCCAATTGCCCAAAATCAGAGTCCAAACAAAAGAATAAATTATGCATTTATTACGTAAAGAACTTAATGGGTTAGAAATTTCTAGGATTCTCAGATCTCATCTTAACTTCGGGCCATATGCACAAAGAGATGTTTTATCTGTTCACTGAAGACTGATTTCTTAGTTACCAAGGCTAAACAGTGTATATCTGAAACTTGTATAGTACTTCACCATTTTAGATATCGTTTTACATGTTCCGAGCTCGGAGATTTCACAAGACAAGAGATGATTTATCTGCTCGGTAAGCACTGACTCAATTTATGAGCACTACACATGCGAGTAGAGCAAAAAATCAGTTGACATTGAGGCGCACTCGTGGGGGAAATCAGTAGTAGGGGGGATCCTCCATAACCGATTTCGTTTTCATTGGAATTACCGGGGCATCTGAAGCTGTGTACTTGGGCACTTCCCTCTTAATGGCTGTACAGCGAAAAATGCCTTAATACCTGGTAATTTTCAATATTTATTGCGCATTGTGTGGTATGACAGGTAAAAAAAGTACAAAAAATACAAGGAGTATCCTTGCACGAAGCGCATCCCTATTTGGGGCGTCGGGCTCGTAAATATTTTGGCAAATTGCCGGGCGAACGTGCAGCGCTTAAAGATGCTCCCTGGCATGCTGGGAATTATCATCTTTTGCCGGTTTCGTAGATGGCGAAAATTGTCGTGCTCAGTCCAAGATATTGATTAAATTCGACGGCTTGAAAAAAGAGGGAGAAAATGCTGCCGAGGGGACTTACATAAACGCATTAACATTGGGCGTTAATGAAGCTGGCCAAAAAACTAACATTTATATAAAGAGACGAGTCAACGCACCCTCCGATTCAGGGACACTTGTTGTTTTGCCGCACGTGGATCTGAAAAGATGGCCAGCGGAATAGCTAATGCAGCTTAGCAATTCAGCGATCTCCAAGTCAACTCAAAATCTAATTTCGAAACAGCCTGAACTTGAACTTTTTTGCAGTGGCCCCAAGTTGCACTGCATTTGAAATGCAAATTTCCAAATTAGAGATCCTACTCATGCGATTCACATAATGTGCACTCGGATTTGCAATGCTGAATCAAACGAGAAAGAGAAACAGAAAAAAAAAGTATTTTATGTTAACGATTTAAATAAAATAGAATCAGAATGTGAAAAAATAGACCCGGGGTAACGAAATATTAATCCCATTTGATAAGTACGTCTGTAACCCATTTGTGGGCATACCAATGTTGAATCTGATCATTTCCGCACTCTGTCTTGGCCTTTAATTGTTAATTTTGGTTTTTGGGTAAGACGAAACTGGTTTTTGTCGCAACACTGTGAAGGCTGGTCTTTCCTCCAATCCAACGGACAATCGATGAAATTCCCATTCAGAGAAATCGTTAATAGTTCATTAGTTGGATTCCGAAATGTGCGAGGCGTTTGCATAGGTTCCTCCCATATGAAAGATCGTTAAGCGATGCGGAAAAACCTCTTCATATCAAAAAGTAATTACTTCTAATTGCACCCATGGAAATATTCAATATCCAATATTCAATGAGACAATGGTGACAATGACATTTTACATATTCTAATTGAGGAACTAATGGAATAGATCGTCTAGAAGGGTTAGCTGCACATAATATTTCTGAATATGAACGGAATCGTGATCAGTCATTCACCGGATTTCTACAAAGTTCCCCTTACCAAGCTGAAGCAACCTTGTGCGATCTCGGTTCTCTTTTATACTCCATTTGTTTGTCGGGGGAATTAACACCAAACCTCAAATAGCTCAATTTGCGGAAATGTAATTTCGGGTTTTCCTTTTGGCGTCCAATTAACACTGCTTTTGTCCGAAACTTTATAGTCGACACTTACATCTATCTTTTTATTGACATATCTTCAGCATTCTTCGTTGGCGGCGTGGCTGGATTCGGAGTTACGGCCGGAGCCCATAGGTTCTGGACTCATCGGAGCTACAAGGCCAACACAGTGCTGCGATCCATTCTGATGGTCTGCTACTGTGTGGCTGGACAGGTGAGTTTTGGAAAAAGAAGATAGGGATCCCTGCCTCGACCTTTCGCACTCGTAATGCCACCTGAAGACTTGTCTGCAATTTGCCAATTCATTTGACGCGCCACCTTCGTTTTTTTTTTGTTATTTTTTGGCCTGTAATGCAATTAACATTAATTGCATCATTAAGTATAACAACTTAATGCCTGTCGCGACTGACAAACTGTAAAATTGACAATTCCAACTACTCGGGACTGCGGCGACTGACAAAAGTGCTTTGTGTATCTCGCAGATACATTTGTCTTATTTAATGACTGCAGCGATTAAGCGCAGAAGCTTAGATGCGGAGCGTGAAAGAAACATATGTATATCTGATGTATACGTACTGCGCCACCTGGAGATTAAGAGGAACAATCAAATTTGATGGCGTGTTAAATGAACCCCGCTGACCCACTAAAGATTGTCTCTTTTAGATAAAGATACTTTTAAAATGTATATGTGATTTGAGAGATATTTCGTATACATAAAAAAAACTTAGATAGCATCCTGTTTAGATATACCATAATTTTTAATTACTATCTTTCAGAACACCCTCTACGATTGGGTTCGGGACCATCGAGTTCATCATAAATATTCCGAGACGGATGCCGATCCTCACAATGCCAACAGGGGCTTCTTCTTCTCCCACGTGGGATGGCTGATGATGCTGAAGCACCCGGATGTTCTCCGACGTGGTCGTCAGATCGACATGAGCGATATTTTGGCTGATCCCGTGGTGCGATTCCACCAGAAGTACTTCATCCCTCTGAAGACCTTCTTCTGCTTCATCTTGCCCACCGTGATCCCAGTTTATTTCTGGGGTGAAACCTGGACCCTGGCCTTCATTCAGCAGTGCCTCTTCCGCTACGTGAGCAGCCTCAACTTCACCTGGTCTGTGAACAGTGCCGCCCATATGTGGGGATCCCGCCCCTACGATAAGTAAGTATAGCAGAGACAACCCATAATATTATGTCAACAAGATGCTGACACTAAAATATGCAATTTGGGGCATGAATGCAGGTCACTTTCCTACTTCTCTCATTGCTTTAATTATTAAACACTATTCTGATGACATAGCACGCGAAAAATGAGTATCACGTGTTAACACCTTTCGGGTAAAAATAGAATGAAGTTAAAATATCTAAAAATAAAAACATTCTGGAGGTAAACAGTATTTTCAGACATTAGATGAAATAATATTTCAGGAATTTCTAAGCCCGAGAGTTCTTTCCTATTGTTAGTTTTATCTAACTAATCCCTTGCTATTTCCCCCTCAGGCGGATCATGCCAAGCGAGAACATCTACGTGTCCCTACTGGCCATGGGTGAGGGATGGCACAACTACCACCACGTCTTCCCCTGGGACTACAAAGCAGCTGAGCTGGGCAACTACACCGTTAACTTTACCACCATGGTGCTGGATGCCTTCCATAAGCTGGGATGGGCCTGGAACATGAAGCAGCCATCAAAGGAGTTGGTGCGTCGCACCCTGGAGAAGTACGGCGATGGCACTCATTTCTCCCAGTTGGGAGGTCCCGAAGAATTCCAGGAAGGAGTGGTGGCTGGAGCCACCATGGTGGGTCATGTGCACTATGCCGAGGTGCCAGATCCGGATCTGGAGTACGACGCCGAGTCCAGCAGCACGGAGAGCGCCAAGCTAGATGAGAATGAGAACGAGGGCGAGCGGATGAAGAAGTCAAAGAAGGCGGCCAACTAGGGATCTCGATGATCGGGATACTGGCGTCCAGGCATCCAGAGATCGAGATGGGCTCGCGGATCACTGATGGGAAGGATCGCCACTTAATCTTGCGTCTATGCGAGGGCGGGACATAGTCGATAATCGTTTTTTAAATTAAACCCTATTCTATTCTATCATTATCTATATCCTCACACCTAACCAAGACACTTGCACCGCAATGGTTAACACTCACACAACGACACCCACATCCACTCATTTTCGTATCTTCATTTGTGTAGGTTTAGGTATTTAGCAGATAGCACGGTACGACATAAGTTATAAGTCACACACAAATTTACATATAAACGACAACAACAAAATATGCTCTCCGTCCGAGACAAATAAAAAAAATAAATATTTACAAATAAAAACAATTCAAAAATCCAAAGTGAATCGCATTTCAATTGGTCGATAATCGTGGGTCTATACGGTATTGTCTTTTTGTGTGAGGGTGACAAATACGTAGACATATAATGTGAGGTAATACCATTCACTTTGGTATGATCTTAGGATGTGATCTTGGAAATTTTATTGATGTCTGGAAAAAACCTTATTTAAATGAGCCATAAGTGCGAAAACTGTTTTAAAATTCATTTACCTGACATCAACAATTATCATCTTAAAGTAAAGTAAATCCATTCGTTTTAGAATCTGCGAACTTTAAAGACCCAGGAAGCTCTTGGCATTCTCAGAGAATATCATTTGTGGTAAACATAAAGTGCGAAAACTGTTTTTGAATATATATTCTAAGTTTACTCGAACCCAGCCTACATCAACAACTGACGTCAATCTTGAAGTTGCGAAATCTGAAAACAAACCCATTTTGTGAGTTCTGTCTGATTTTTGCGAGTGAGTCACAAGAAACTCAATAGACCTATGACGCGTGTTATATATACTTAAAAAATATGATCTCCAAAAATGATTAGAAGCTGAAATAGCATTAATACTTTCAGATTACTTTTTACTCTAACATTGCTAGATAAAATTGAGTTGAAACTGAAAGTTGCCTAAGTGTAACCTTAAGTGGACTTACAGATCTTACAACTTGTGAAATTTAGAGTGCTCTTTAAGAAGTGCTTAACTGTTTCCTAAAAAAAAAATCTGCATCACAAATGCATTGAAATCTTTTAAGAGTGTTAATGTGTTAAAATAAATGTGTACCCTTACCTTGCCTAAACAATTATTGAGCGGGCTTTGTTATAGGTGAAAATATCGCCCACTTAGAAAGACTCATTTTTAAATTATTCAGTTCAAATGGAAATTAAGGTAGCGAGCCCACGGTGGGATTTCCCTTTCACCCACCCACTGAAAATAAACTATTTACCAGCCATACTTAATGGCAATTTGAGGCAGTGACGAAATGCAAATGGAAATGGGAAATGGAAACGCCTTTTGTCATTGTGGTGACCACCATTGTCGTCTAAAGCACTATTACACATTTATGTGGGCTGTAGAGAAGGTGAGATTCGGGCGAATTTAGTTGCTGTGTTTAGGCGCCAACTGGTTTCTTTTGACTTTGGACTACGTGACGACAGAGGCATCCCACCTGGAGATCGTAACATCGTACAGTCGCAAGAACTAAGCTGACGCAAGGAGCCGCGACTAGACGCAGTTCCCTAATCGATTGGTTAACTTTCCCACCAGCCCCTCTTATGATCCTCCAGTTGGCAAGGCCTACGTGCACTTGGCACGTAGGCCGAACTCAGTTTCAGGAACGAGAACCTTGAAAAGGTTCAAGCCATCAGACACTCAAGGGGAATTTCTGGAGCATCGCCCTTTTTAGCATGGGTCTCATGTGGTTGGGTGTTCCCGATCGTCAGAGAACTTCATTAAATCTTTTCATGACTTGTTAGCTTACAAAGAGATATGATAATTTTATGAATATTTATAACCAATATTATTTTACGTGATATAGGGAAACATATTTTTCGTCCTAAAATGTGCAAAGAAACCTCTACATAAAGTTTGTTTTTATGTAGTCAACCTGTACGGTACTTGTCCGGAAGGTCAAGTGCTTTGCCAATATCAGCAATCAAAGCAATGCCCAAAAAAATGCCAAGACCCCATCGTGTCATCGTCATCTCATTAACTTAGTCTGTCTGGCTGTCATCGTCACCTAATTGGTGACGACCCAGTGGACACCAAACGAGCACTCAGTTTAGCCCATTTTCGTGGGCCTAGTTAATTGAAGGCTGTGTCATGGGGGCTGGATCGAGATTACATCAACTCATTGGGAGCCACTCAATGGAAAAGATGATTGAATGGGTGAGCACAGGCCTTAAAGTAAGAGCGGACCCTTGAAAGTAATAAATGTCTGCTCTGAATATAATTCCTTTAGTTTCAAAGATTTTATTTCTTGTAGATGAGCTTATTAATGTTATTTAATCAACTCTTAAATATTTGGTAATTTTCTTTCATTTTTTTTTTTAATTTAACAAGTTTTAACTCAAGAGGAGATGACTGATTACCACGGATTATAATTAGCTAGGGGGATTTGTTAGTGTGATCTTCATCCGCGGCCAAACTTGTAATCTGAAGATTTCTTATTCGCTTTATTAACTCAAAATATTTCATATGTTAATTTTATACCTAAACAATCAATAAAAATAATTCTACGAATAGAACGAGACTATGCGAATGATCAAGAAGATTCTATTAAGTTTTAAGCAAAAAACTTTGAACTCTTTTCGATATTCTTACCTTAAAACGTGATTATTTACTTTCATTTAGTAGATTCTTTTAACTTTTTAAATTTGCCAAAGTTGAACCTTAATGTTATAATTCATTCTGGTTGGCTATTTTTAACTGGCATTAATTAATATCTTTCTGGTTTCGAGTGGAATAGATAAGCAAATGATCAGTGGAGGCTGGGGCCATCTTGACCGTTGAGCCCTTTGTGGTAAACAAATCATGCCCTTTCCTGAACTTTGACTGGTTTTTCTAAAGATTTATGCGAATAATATGAGATTTCTTTTCTAGCATTTCCCCAATTTGGTTCGCTGAAAGAGTCAAATTTGGTAAGCGTTAGGCCTACGAATTTGAATAATATTTCGGTGTGTTTATGGGTATTTTGGCGGATCAGGTCCGCCTTTGGTTGGCCAAAGGGCCTTGGTCGCCACACGAGATTTGTGTGGGTGGTCCTCAGGCGGTACTTCTGGGGTCTTCTTTAAAGATCCGTCTCTTTTTTTTTGCCGGTGAAATTAAATAAATACCTGCCACAATTGCTCGTTAAAGTTTTAATTACGCACGGGAAAAGGTTGCAGCGGTCGTAAAGCAATCAAGATAGCGGTCATTTAATGACGTGACCGGGCGACAATTTCCAATTCCTAAGCGCTGACCAGCAAACCGTTAATAACCTTGCCGCGATCCGGAGTTTCGGTGACGAAAACCCCAGACGAGTGGCCCCAAATTTGCGTAACTTTTGCGAATGAAAACAGAAAGCTCCGTCTCCGGCACTCCGTTTTCCCCGGAGACCCCGTGAGGTCTCCCCAAGATCCACGGCTAATTGGAAGCCGATGCGATGACATCGAAGACCTGTACCTACAATATAGGTATACACCCATGATTGGCGATATGCAGCCTCTCAGTCGGAACTGGTATCCACAAGATACCCATCTATGATATGAGCTTGAGCCTGAGTGTCTATGCAATTGCCGATTTTGAAAGGGCACCTTTATTTTATGGATTTTGTAACCTGTGCGTGCTTTCGGTTTTTCTCGGCTCGGCTGTCGGTGGTCAATGGGGTCCATCATTAGCTCTTGATGTTTAGCCCAGCATTTGATTTATTTGCGTTACTCGGCCTGGGCGTTTGGCTTTGAAATTGATTTCTTCGATCGCGGAGAAAAGAAACCGCTTTGTGGTTCCATTTTTATTGTCCCGCCAGCGGCTTTTGCAATGCTGAAACCCGTTTTAAAAATTCGTCAAAGACAATGCGAACAAAAAAAGAGCGCTAAAACATACAAAACATATTTAGTTCAAACGTCTTGTGACTTGCACAAATAACGTTTTTGAATAAGTGAGACATCGGCCATATAGGAAAGAGTATCTCCACAGCCATATTTGTATATTTGCCAGTTCATGGTGCCGTTGTAGATCCGCCGACCGAAGCCAAAGCGACTGGTTTCGGAGCTTCACGTGCTCGTGCTTCTCCCCCGATTATGGATGCATTCTGCAAATCATTTTCATTTTCCGCGGCAACAACGGATAGTTGCGAAAACCCTTGACGCGAACTCAGCTGTCAGTCAAAAATTGCAGCTACACAGGTAAAAATACATGCGGTCTAATAAGGTCACCTGATCTGTTAGATAAATAAATTATATCACATATTAAGGCACTTTCATCTCCCCAAATATTCGCACTAATATCTCTATCTGCATAGTAATATGCAAAATAAGCTATAAAGTCCTATGATAAAATCAAAATTTAACTGCTGTTTAACTTGGTAGATATATACATATTTGATTTTATCAAATATTTATCATTTGGTTTTGGCTTTTGGTTTTTACATAGGGTGGTCGTGCGCTCAAATGTATGGAACGTTTCTTTGGGAGCCTATAGAAATAATTTGTATATAACTAATCCTGTAAATAAGGTTTAAGTATAATCTTTACTTTGTCTTGGGGCGATATTTAAACATCTTAGCTTCGATGCCATTTACTTTCTTACAATCCTTTTTTTTTTAAATTTTTTATTGTCGATTATTTTTTTCCGTGTAATCCCTACTAGCCTGCAGTAACACCCGCTTAGACAGTCAAGCAGGCAGTTTATCAGTTCGTAGAGCTGGCTTAAACCTCCGAATTGCAGTAACCGCTTTGACATTTGTCCCCCTTTGTTAGTGTTGGTCATTGGACAGTGGACAACAGACCAAGACATGGCTTGCGCAACTTTGAGGCAAGTTTTTCTCGCTGGCCCCGCAGTCATTTTTTAAATGCATTCCATTTCCGGAGCCCGGATCTCGCGGGCTGCATTTCGGAGCAGTTGCCAGCGTAATTTGCAATTCAGAGCTAATGACATAGACCTTAGTTTCAGATGTAGAATTTGCATAGTTTGGTAATGAGAATATGAGCTTATAGCTATTTATTTTCTTAGATATTGCGGATACCAAAGATAGGGGACTGTTTGACGAACTCGTCTAGTTTTAATTGAAACAGTTCTGAGGTGACCACTGTACCAGGTGTCCACAGTGGGTCCCGCACCACGAACTCCACCCACACCTTGGCGTAAAGCTGCTGTAGAAGCTCTTTAACGTTTATAGCCGTCGTATCTGTGTTGAGAACGAACCTGGAAATAAACGGTGTGTTGTTATTAGTGAATTAAATAATTTTTGGTTATAACCTTAAGAGTTAAGTAATGAAGTATAAGTAATATGGGATATGAAAACGATCGATCTTAAGTATTTCGACAAGCCGGGACTTATTTAACTCACTTTAATCCTGAAGGAGTTTCCAGATAATGGAGGGCGTAGCGATTGGTCTTATAGTAAAGAAATCCTTCTTTCGGATCATGTGGGGAAATCTTGCTCACAAAGGACTTTATGGAAAAGAGCATTCCGTAGGTAAGTTTGGCTTCCTAAGAATAAACATATTTAATGCATTTCAGATTGGATTAGGAAATTTATTTCTTACCTCCTCACGGGTAATTCCCGACTTTTTCGTGCGATTCCATTCTGCGTAGTGGAGCAGCGTTCCGAACTTGTCGAATATGTACAGATTAAAGATGGTCATCTTGCTAAAGCTAAAAGGAATCACATTAGCCCTGAAAAATCAAGGTTTTGCGAGTTTGTGGAATAAAATTTACTTTAACTACGGATGCAAAACAAAAACATTGGTATTGTGCTGCCAACCTGCTTCCTTGCAAAAATAAATACTAATTCCGCTGGTAGAACGCGTTAGGTGATTTTCAGTTCAGTGCTGCCCATCATTCGTTACATTTTCGATTTAAAAATTTTTTTTTTAATTTAAAAGTTAAAAAACTAGTAATTAAAAATACAAAAAAATTTATTTAATGCCTTCGTTGTGCCTATTTGCTTTGGGAAAACATAATAATTTTGATAAACATACAAAATGGCTTCAGTTATTTGCCTTTTTCTGCTAGTTTGTCCTTTAACCTAGCACAGCAGTTTTTTTTACTCTTATTTTTCTTTTTCTCGGGGATCTCAACAACAAAGGGATACTCCTTCGGATTGTTTACATCTTCACAGCTGGATCTTTGAATCTCTCTCTTGGTATTATCGGTTTTATTCTTACCTAAATCAATATTAACCTTTATGACCTCTGCTTTATTAGAACTTGGGCATGGCAGTTCATCTTCGGAATCCTCTCGACTGTCAACTGTCATGGGGTATTCGTCAAATTGGATAGTTTTTCTAGATTCAACGCTGGTTTGAGAAGGGCTTCTGCGTTTTATATTTATTTAGGAACTCCTTGGGAAGATACAAATTCTCTTACTCTTTGGCACCTTCTTGAAAGGTTGATCTTTTCAGTATGCCATCCCTGTTCATTCTAGAATACCGGATTAGGTATGCGATAAGGTCTGCTCCGATCCTTTCCTGGATGGCCTATATATTTAAGTAAATATAAATAAAAAGTTGTAGAAGTGATAAATTTCCCCAGCTTACTTGATTTCGTGTTCCTTTGGAATTCCCGCCCCTCACCTTGGCGATGATTTGGAATAAAGTTATCATGTTTGGTTAGCAAAGCTCCCTCGGAGGTGGGATTACTTAAACCTTGGCGGAACCCAGGTGCACCACTCCCTTGAAGTCTACGAGCCTGGTATTCCCGATTCTCCAGTTTCAATCGATCGTAATGGTCCTCCGGAAATCGGCGCGTAGTGACCGCGGAATGGCCGTTGCTGGTTTTCCGTTGCTTTGATTGCTCCTCCGATCGACGACCTGGGCCGGGATGAGATTTTTCCAACGGACGACGAGTCTTGGACTCGTCATAACCTCTATGATTATTGAAAGTACGGCGTAATTCACCTCCATCAGAAGGACGCGAACTCTTTCTGTTGTCCTTGACTTCACCACTGGTTATATTGGGTAATTTTCGGGATTCGTTGGTATTGCTGGTCATTTTTTGAACCCTTCGGGATTCCCTATTTTCACCACTTGTTAGTTTTGGTAACCATCGGGACCCATTGGTATTGGTAGTTAATTTTGGAATCCTTCGGGAATCAATAATTTCCCCACTTGTCATGTTATACAGTTTCTTGGACTCGTTGGCACCACTAGTTACTTTTGGTATCCTCCTGGATTCTCCACTTGTCATATTGGGCAGACGTTTAAGTTGGTCGCTGGTCACGTTGGACAGTCTTCGGGTATCCACCACTCCACTTGTGACAGTGGGAATTCGCATAACATTCTGCAGCCGCTTAGATTCACCTGCTCCACCACTCCCGCTGGCTCCACGAGGATTTTTTTTCGCTGAGTGGTGCTGCTCTCGTTCAGGGCTAACAGGTCGCCAATAAGGTCGATCTTGGCGATGTGTTCCCGTTTCCTGTGGTTCCCGATGAGATGTGTGACCACGTCCGCGAGACCCTCTCCTGTTTTCCTCTTCCTGTCGGCGGCGGTCAGTTTGCAAGCCTGTGGTTCTTAGATTGGTTGGTAACATGGGAAGTAGCATTGTCGTATTTGGTGGAGGTACGATGCCGCTTGTATACTGCTTTACTTTTGGTCTGATTACGTATTCTCCTGCAGAATTTGTGTAATTTTGATTTGAAAATGAATGGTATTCAGGGATATTTAAACTTACCTGGCGTCTCCTCAGTGTCAGAAGCAAAAGGTGGTAAATTGGCAGATGTGCGTACATTCCGAAACATCTTCATTCCCCTGTGTCCAAGTTGGGTGATTTCCGGAAAGAAGGTCTCCCACTAAAGGCTTTCGGTTAAGGAGACTAAGGAAAATATATTACCTCTTACCATGTAAAATATTCCGTATGCTAGGAGTACAGCCAAGAGAAGGACTGCCGTGAACTTGGTGAACTGCAAGAGGACGAAAAGAATGACGCCCAATATAACTTCCGTGTGCGCTACTCCAAGGAACTCAAGGCAGTGCCGGATCTCGCAGACCCTCATGGTTACCAGGTAACCAACCATAGAGTTGAGGGAATCGCAGATGCACCTGATGGTGTCCGCCATGTTTCCAGCCGCGGAGTCTTTGAGCGTCCCAGTGAAGGCATATCTCCCTCGAACAGGTTTTCGAAAAAGTAAAATGCGTCTACACGTTACAGGCAAATCAGAGGCAATTGGATTTAACTTGAAAGGAATTGCCGAAAATCAAAGTAAATTCATTTATTTACTGTACTACCATAGGATACAAGTGCGAAAATAACTAATATTTGAAATTATATTTATATTATTGATATGTTAAATATTTTAAATATCCCGCCTAAAAGGTTATTAAAGCGGTATTTTCTTAATATACAAGTATTTTGTGGTATATTTTGGCTGTATCCGGTCACACTAGCAAACAGCTGATAATCTCCCAAGTTTTGTTATTATTTTTACAAGATTTATTTCTTATCAGTAAGTTAACTTCCATAGCTACTGATTATCTCAGGTTATACATAATCATTAAACATTTTCCAGTTAAATGCTAAGACGCACAATGGCGGAGTTTGATGTGAAAGCCGGTTTGCAGCACGTGTTGAAGCGAATTGACGAGGTGTTTCAGCATCGTCCCAAGGTGATAAGACCCCAAGTAACTTCCCTTTTTAAGTCTCTTTCTGAAAATCGTTATCTTTCCCACAGGAAGTAAAAGCTGCTAAGCCCCTCCTTGTGGCAGTGAGCAAAACAAAGCCAGCCGAAGCAGTCATTGAGGCCTACGAAGCTGGACAAAGGGACTTTGGAGAGAATTATGTTCAGGAACTAGAGGAGAAGAGCCGGCATCCGGATATCCTGGCCAAGTGCCCTGACATCAGATGGCATTTCATCGGTCATATGCAGAGTAATAAAATCAACAAGGTCTGATTCACATAAGACGATTCTTACAGAGTTTCCGAATTGGATTGCCAGTACAAGAGCTTTTTAAAAGCAAATAGCCAAGTTTCTAGGTTCATAGCACCTTTGTTTAATTTTGCTTCTAGGTTCTATCTGTGCCAAATCTGAGTATGATACAGACGGTGGATAGCGAGAAACTTGCAACCAAATTAGACGCAGCCTGGTCTAAACTACAGCCAACACCTGAGCAACCGCTACAGGTGCTCATCCAGATCAATACCAGTGGCGAAGATGGTAAGTGTGGTGCTCCTACACTTTAAACCTAATTACTTATATTCTCACATCGCAATTCCAATAGTAAAAAGCGGAATAGAAGTCAAGGACGCCCCTGCACTTTACCAGTTCATAAGAAGCAACTTAAAACACCTGAACTTGAGGGGAATAATGACCATTGGCGCTTATGGCTTCGACTATAGCAATGGGCCAAATCCGGATTTTGTGTCCCTTATGCAAGTGCACCGATCTATTTGCGAGTCGCACTCTTTGGACCCCGATTCAGTGCTCGTCTCCATGGGAATGTCCAACGACTTCGACAAAGCGGTGAGCTAGAACTCGTCTGAGCAAGATTCTTCTTAATAATCAGAACTATTTCTTTAGATTGAAATGGGGAGCACAGTGGTTCGCGTTGGGACTTCTATTTTCGGCCATCGGGCAACCAAGGCGTGAGGAGATGAGCGGAGATGTGTTAGGAATGCGTTGCGGGCACTGAATACAGTTGATTCCTAATGACGTCCGACCTCCCGAATAAACAGCCTCCAAGTTCGTTTGTGTATCAGGTGGAACTGTGTAAACGCACACAGTCTTATCTAGTAAATCGTTAAAGATGATTTGGCTTTTAAATTTAGAAAAGAAAGAGATAAACAAATATTAGGTGTAGGCTGTTGTATCTTATATTCTATTGTTAATCTCTCCATAAACAATGCTTCCAGAGTGTCAAAACCATTAATATTCCCAGATACTTTCTGCACCTTGGAAAATTGAATACATTGCCCGCAGTTTTCATTAATTTTAACATTCCTTTGACTGTGTCTTTTTTCGTTTTTTGCACTTTATTCTATTTATATTTTTGCGCACATTCAATGCTACATTGCGTATTAGATTGTGGGCAGTTTTCCTTCTATATTTTCTTGTTTTGCTTGGCCTGAGGCCAAAATGTCGCCTGGTTACGTGCCAAAATTGCAGCGCCAAGTGAGTTTTCGCTGAAAATCACTTTCAATGGAGCACGAAGAAGACCCCAGCCGCAATCGATTTTCATTATGTCTGATCGATGAATTATGAAGGTTTTCTCGCACGGACCCCAACATTAATTGAAATGTTTTCCATTTGATATTCATGCATAAAGCCATCATTAATTATAATATTAGCAAAGGGGAAAATTAATTCAGGTGGGGAAAATTTCAAGGAAATCTTTGTATGATGGCCAAGAATGTTATGCAGTAACCGTATATATTTATACCGGACTCCTAAGATATCTGAAATATTATGTCAAACAATATATACAGTTTCTACGTATAATGTATGGATAAAATGTTGTAATAGTTTATAATACACTTTAATTGCTTGTTACCAATGACATCTACAATAATCATTATTCGTTAAAGCTAAAAATAAATATTTAGTTTATTAGCGTAGTTTCTTCAAATCTTAAGTTTTTGATTTATTTAGATTTGTCATCACCTTGATAGATCCAAATCAAAAACATTTTCAAATAAGGTAATATTTATATTTAGTAACAGGGTTATTGTATTATGACGTGGTACTAAGAAGTTTTTCTGGTATAATTGAATTTGGAATATTGAAAACCCACAGTTTCCCCATTGTTACGCAATGTCCATGAATGACTAGCGTATAGATAAAGTCAGATGTTTATTCCACATTTGTAGCCAAAATAACTCTGGTCCAATATCGGGTTCGTTGGATATTTATGCGACACGAAATCCGCCCGATCTGTGTGTATATACAGATCTATAGATTTGGAATTCTCGGCGCTTTTCATATTGCACAATGTACGGGGCATTTCGAAAACAGAAAAAATAAACGTAAAATGTGAGCGTAGAAATAGGCAAGGCAAAACATCGAGTATATAGGCGTGAATAGACATTGGCTATATGTTGAATATATGCTGCCTGCTGCCAAGGGAAATGTAGGTGATTTCAGCGCAAGAGGACACCTTTAGGAGATGGCCTCTAGGAAAGAGATGGGCCGAGCAGAGCAAAATAAAAGAAAACAAAACAAAATCTGAACATGGGGAAATGTATCCACAACAGAGAGCCAGAATACGAACCAATCCGAATCGCACCGAAATAAATTCCGAACATATGTATAGGCTTCTGCCCAAAAGCCAACGCCGAAAAGCATTTCTCTGCCTTTAAAATTAGATTTTTGATTAGAGCAGCGCCCGATGAGTAAACATCTCGGATACAGCTACACCATAGGCTATACCCCATGGCTATACCCCTACAGCTAAAGCTATATCTATATAGATATGGCCGCCAGCACCCCGCCGATCGCCTGGGCGGACCTCGCCTTGCAGATACTAAAAAAGGCATCACGAATATTGCAGATACAGATACAGGGAATGGCATCCGAAGATCCCCGAAGATTGCCGAATCCGCAACGAATGGCCCCAATGGGTGGAAGAAGCAGAGCTCCTCCGAGCTCTTAAAACATCATTGTCTTGGCGATAAAATCAGCCAGAGATTCAGTGTGCTCTGACGGCTCGACTCGATTAGACAACACATCAAAGTTCAGCACCATGGTAAGGATACGTCCCGGAATAAAAGCCGAACTGACCCGAACTGGACCCCAGTGCCTGGATATATGCAGCAAGGATAATGCCTAGCAGTGCAGTGAATTATTTGCATTTGAGAATGACTAAGAAGATATCAATATAAAGTGAACTCTAACTCCATGGTGACCCCGATTCACCTTTTATATAGTGAGAATAGTGCAGAAAATTCTATAAATGGATCGATCCGAGTGTTACGCGTCAGTAACGTAATCCGATATCCGTGTCGATGAGCAAGCGAGACGACGAGTGGCGCACGGCGGAGAGCTTACGTAATATGCGTCCGGTTTATTTATAGCCAAGTGGAAAACTTTTCGCCCTAGATACATATTTTCTGGCCTTTTCGAGGAAAACTTCCCAAGGAGGTGGCCCCTTCTGAATGGAAAACTTTCCGATGGATAACTTTTAGAAAAAGTAATTCTAATGACAGATTAGGGGAGAACCTTCCATTAAACATCCTTTAAATGAATCGAGGACTTACAGATCCTTCTAAGTTGGAACTTTCAAGATCTGAATTTCCACTTTTGTTGAAATTCATTCAAATGCAGACCACTTGACCGACCCGACTACCGACTTCGTAACCATACCTATAAACCCATTCCCTTACTAATAAAACCCTACTTTCTTTGTGCAGGCCGATGAGAAGAAGAAGGTTAAGAAGAAGAAGACCAAGGAAGAGGGAGGTACTTCCGAAACCGCTTCTGAGGCCGCATCCGAGGCAGCAACCCCAGCACCAGCTGCCACTCCTGCCCCGGCCGCATCTGCCACTGGTTCGAAGAGAGCGTCGGGCGGATCCCGCGGCTCCAGGAAGTCGAAGCGCGCTGGCTCCTCGGTCTTCTCTGTGTTCTCCCAGAAGCAGATCGCCGAGTTCAAGGAGGTGAGTTTTGGGAAATACATATAGCAACCCACTTCATACCGCTCCAAGCCCATCCCATCATCCAATCATCCGACCATCTATCGCACTTGTCAAGGACAAAGTCACCAACCCACTCTTTCTTTCTATCTCTCTATCTCTGTGTGGGATCGATTAGGCTTTCCAACTCATGGATGCCGACAAGGACGGTATTATTGGCAAGAACGATCTGCGCGCTGCCTTCGACTCCGTCGGCAAGATCGCCAACGACAAGGAGTTGGACGCCATGCTGGGAGAGGCCTCAGGTCCAATCAACTTCACCCAGTTGCTGACCCTGTTCGCCAACCGCATGGCCACCTCCGGTGCCAACGATGAAGACGAAGTTGTTATTGCTGCCTTCAAAACATTCGATAACGATGGTCTCATCGACGGTGACAAATTCCGCGAAATGCTCATGAACTTCGGTGACAAGTTCACCATGAAGGAGGTTGATGATGCCTACGATCAGATGGTGATCGACGACAAGAACCAGATCGATACCGCCTCCCTGATCGAGATGCTCACCGGCAAGGGTGAAGAGGAGGAGGAGGAGGCCGCCTAAGGCAACCGATCACATCCTAACTTCTAACTCAGCATCCATTTTACAGCCAGAATCAGAACGTTAAATCAATCAGTCAAATCAGTAATAATAAACGTAATTAAAAGAAACGCTCGTTTACATATGTAGATTCTCAGTATCTTGTAATCTCTTTTGTTAACCATCACCAAGATCCAAGAACCAAGTACCAAGAACAACATCACCAACATGATCAGCAACATCCGATCACAACTGAAACTGAAAATGAACTTCTTCAGCAACATTTGGTAGCGATCAGAACCATTTACCATGTATCTGTCCATCATAGTTAGGGATACTTACGATCACGTTCACTGTCACGGCAAGAACTGACGCGTTAGTTTTCTAGTTGATTTACTGTTAAATTTTACACGTAAAATTTATAAAACAAATGCTATCTATTTTATTTAAAACACCTATAAAATCAACAAAAAAAAACTTAAAAACAACAACCAAGCCGTGTCTATTTTAATCGCTGTCCGTTGAAGAACCAGTACACCAGAGAGAGATGAATACCAGATCTAGATCGAGATCGAAATCAAAATGAGGATGTGAAGATGTAGGGAGAACGAGGATAAGATGATGTTGATGGGCAGCCAGGCCGGATTCGTTAGGCCTGGGCCCGCGTGTTGAATTTGATTATGAATATGAATATGAATTTTAAGCAAGTTTTATGAGTTTTGTGAGTTTTTATGTTCGTTAAATCTCGCAGGACCAGGAGAGAGAGAGGCAAACCTATAGAAAACTATTGTTAGGGACATTTAACTGAGAGCCAAATATTTATCCTTCTATAAACACAATATTTATCGTTATACATATCTATCGTTCGTTAATTAGTTTCAATTTCAATATCAATTACGATTATCAATTATGAGTTATCAATATTATTGCAAGTTATCGAGAGTTAGGCTAATAACAGAGAAACATTAAGTTCATTCACTCAAATTGTTTATTGCGAATTTACATAACTTAACCACCCTCACCACAACTTTCTTCCTATGAACTATCAGCGTTATAAACCACCCAAAAAAACAACAACAACCCAAAATGATATCTGAAATATGATGAAACGATCAAACAACCAATCCAGTGTTTCTAGTTAATGCGTTTCAAAGCTTCGAGGAGGGTCCTCCTCCCCCGCGTCGTACAGGGGTGGGGGGAGGAAATTAGTTTGAATAAGGTACCCATAACCACTAGTACCTAGGCTGATCGGAAGAAGCCACTTTATACTATATACTATGTACTAACACCCAGCACTCAACACTCGACACGAGCACACACTATACACCATACACACCAATCCATTTCAAAATGCAACATGCAACAAGTTGTTAAATGCGAATCGAATCTTTACTTCAGTATAAATTAAGCTATACACGGCAAGATGAGAAAATTCTGAAAAATTTAACCCGGTCAGAAATATTAACAAAACGATCTAACAAAAAAAGGAAAACAAGTAACTGTTTTTATACAACATAACTAGATGATGATACGATGACGAAGTCTTGAAATAAAGCATAAGCGAGTCGTCTTGAAAAAACAACTAAGCACTGAAGTTTGACTTTCTCAGGGAAGGGGCTTTGGGGGTATGGACCTTACGATTTCTGACTCAGCTGAGCCATGCCGGAAACCAGTTCCAGGTCAAAACAAAACCACCGATAAAGCTGAGGAGCCAACAAAGCAGCCGATCGCAGTGGGAAACTCCCCACACTTGGCCAAGCCGATGGCCAAAACCGAAACTGAAACCTTCGAGCGACCAGTTTCCAGTCGAGTTTCGAGGCGCACGCATGCGCACTACGATGTGAAAGTCAGCCACGATTGCCACATTCATATTAACAGTACTTTTGGAGTAATCTGGTTATTCCAGGAGGGAAAACCAGAACCATGGCACAAACGGAACACATTTTCTGGTTCACTTCGGTCTGCTGGATTGCATCACTAATAAGTGGAGGTAAGTGCTGGGAATCGATTTCATTGTATGCAGATCTTGCGTGGCTAAAGAAATCGAAAGTATCTCAGGCTGTGTCTGTCATTTCCCACCACACTCTCAACTGCACTGGAAAAAAATTAATATTAGTTCATTGTTAACGGATCTATGTGTCTATTAAATATCCGTATAAACGGAGAGTGATCTGATTATTTATTTGGATAATACTTATAGATTATAGAATATGGTATTGGTATATTTTTTTCTGTGTACTTTTGTGATTACTCACCATACTCTGGATTGCTCACTCTCACTCTCTTTTTGCTCCTCTCAGCTGCTGCACAGCATCTGATCGCATATATCTCGCAAAGGGGTCTGCATGGAGAGATTACTTTTCGGCAGATGAATGACACCACTGTGGAGATCAAGGCCAAATTGGAGGCCACTCTGCAGTATCCCGACCAGGTGTGGAGTTGGGGAGTTCGCCGATTTCCCGTGGATTACTCCAACACCGATCCCGAGGAACGTTGCGAGCTGAGTCGTTTGGGATCGCAAGTTTTAACCTTTGATGATGACCTGGAATACCTGGTCCTTCCTGGCAATGAGACGGCTACATGGGAGCGCAACATGCAGCTTATCGGAGATCGAGGGATTTGGGGCAAGTCTCTGGTTCTCACAGAGGTTAACTCTAATTCCCGGATTTGCGCCACCATTACCACTATTCAAAGTTCCGTAGAGCACATGGCGGAAGCACGATTCAACACCCCCATAGCCGGATCTGTTCACTTCCGTTGGTTGGCCCCCGCAGAAGGCGCTGTTGGTGATACATTGATCTACTCTGATCTATACCACATTAGAGAACAACCACCGGCACTGGAGGAAGACAGAAGTCAAGCTGGGCCTTTCACCCAGCACCATTGGAAGATATTCGTGACAGATATCTTCAAACATGATCATCATCGAACGGAGGACAACTGCAACTTCCTACAGCTGGTTTTTGATCCTCAAGGTAGTGGAGCAGGTAACGGAATTGGTGATCTGGATGCCCGTCTTGGAAGGATAGGAGTGGCCAAAAATGCCCTTCGTTCACCACAACGAAGTGTTTTTAGGGATGCTCAGCTGGCCCTGTTGCCCTCGGATCTTACTATTCCACACCGAACTCTGTACCTTGTACTCTTCGATAATCAGCATCCGGATTCCTACCTGGCTTGCACCAAGGTTCGCCATGTTCAGCCATTGACCTATAAGTAAGTGGGACTTTATTGAGGTTCTATATATCGCATTTTGTTATATTTTTTATAACTATATGTTTTCCAACCGCAGAACTTTCATCAATTCTGGCGGTGTCAAAGGAGAAGTAACTTTTACTCAGCGCTCCAAATTCGACCCAACTTTTCTTAATTTCACTTTGGGGGCACCGCTTTCCCAGCATGTGAGTCGCAAGTTTGCCGAAGATGTGGCGGCCTTCCGGATTCACAGTCTACCCCCAGTGCCACAACGAATGGGTCGAGAGGATTACTGCCTGACCACCGGAGAGATGCATAATCCCCGAGAGATAAATGAAAACATACCCCCTCCCGGTTATGGAACGCAGGAACAGTATCCCGTGGGTGACCTCTCTGGAAAGCTGCAGGGACGCAATAAAGGTTACTGGCATCAGTACGTCTTGCCAGGAACAAGCTCTGAGCTAAATGGCCTTTACTGGGATGTCTTTTTACCCCTTCAAGGACGTCACAGCATAGCCCAAAGGAGCCTGGTTATATACACCTTCAACAGATCTGATGTATCCAACATTACAAAGATGATTTGGGGTTGTTCCAGCCTTGGGCAGTACCAGCGGAATGGGGTCTACCAGCAGAACATGGTTACAGCTCAGGTTAGTGAATAAACTTATTTTATATTTTCCTTGTTTATCAATACATTTATGTAAATATTTTTCAGGTTCTGTTCCGCTACCCTGTGGTGGGTCGTGTCATATTCCGCCAACCGGCAGAGCAGCCTTGGCAGGATACCACCGTCCTCTTTGAATACCTTATCCAAGCGGATGGATCCACACAGAACACAACCACCGATCACCGCTGGGCAATCCACAACAACGCGCCTGGAAAGGATTTCTACGATTGGCAGCAGCGTTGCATATCCGCAGGACCCGTGTTTAATCCCTTCCGAGTGGATTGGGGCAATCGTAGTGTCGACGACTTTTGCCGACCCAATTTGCCATCCATGTGCAGATTAGGAGCCATGGATTCCAGGCTGGGAACACTCACTATCGCAGGAGGCAGAAGGGTTGCACAGAAAATCAGCAGAAGGATGTTTGTTGACAGTAACCTTCCTCTCTCTGGAAGACATGGAATCTTAGGTAAATCTTTAGTCATCTATGAGGATAGTGGTCCTAAGGCCAGAGGCGAACGATTGGCCTGTTCCGCGATAATTGGACATTTTCGGCGCAAAGTGGTTGCCAAGGAATGGTATGCCAATGGTGATCCCTTGACCGTCAGTGGTCGGGTGGAGATTACCCAGCAATCGGAGTACGATATCAGCAATGTGGAAGTGCAGCTTAAGGGACTGCAGGATAACACAGGATACCACATCCACAGAGTAAGTAAATGGTAACATATCCAAGATTATATATAAATTTTCTCATTTTTCCAGACCCCTGTAGAAGCCAATCTGGCCTTTCCATGCGAAGCCTCCACTCTATATGGCCATTGGAATCCTTTCGACGTGAGTCCAAAATCATCACCGCCTGCTAAACGGGGAACCACCGATCAGTATGAGATGGGAGATCTGAGTGGAAAGTTTGGAGGACTTGAGGGAGTCACCCAGTTCGAAGATGCCTACAACGACACGAATCTTCCACTCTTCGGCTACAACAGCATCATTGGAAGATCTGTGGTCATTCAGAAGAAACAAAAGAATGCTCGATGGGCCTGCAGGTGAGATACCAAAGTCTTATAATCTTCACTTATTTCAATTTCCAAATTTAGTACCCTAGAGCGTGGTTATAGTCCTAGCGAGGCCAGGGAACTCAGAGCCATTGCCTCCTTCCATCATCCCACTGGATATGCCTATGGTTACATTAAGATGACCCAGCTTATCCACAATGATGGTAGTCAGTCGGAGACTGTGATCGAGGTGAAGTTACGCCATCCCGGCAAAAACGATAGGAACTCCACGAGGAATCACAATTGGCAGATCTTTGTCAATCCTGTCGGTGTGGATGCTGCTGTTAAGCCCACAATCACGCGATGTGTGGCCGGAGGTTACGTTTGGAACCCATACTACACTCAGTTGGCAGATCCTTTGAATGTACGTTTTCTATAGATAAGTAGGCAGTGTATCCCTCTAACTAGGACCTCCTCTTTTAGTTGGATCTCTATGAGCAGGAGTGCAGTCCGGATAACCCTTTGCGCTGCTACGTAGGAGATGTGGGAGCACGCTTGGGCACCATAGGTATGAACTCTTTCAACACCAATTTTTATGGTTATATTTCACTTTTTATTTTTTATTTGTACCAGATCTCGGTGGCGAACGCGTAGTCCTTACCGATTCCAACTTCCCCTTGGAAGCTCCTGTGGGAGCCATAGGACGATCAATTGTTATCTTCGGGCCAGAACACTCTCACGAGAGATTTGCCTGTGCAAATATTGAGCCCGACCACAATGTGATTAAGTACATCAACCTGCAGAAACCGCCCCGCTTTGTAGTGTAAGTAAATTAACACTAAAAAGCAATCTACCTTAGTTAACTAATCTCTAATTCATTTTGTTAGTGCCCAATTTCTGGAGGAGTTACGTTCTGTAATGGGAATCCCAGAGTGGATGTTGGATGTGGATGCTCGTAAGACCAAGGAGCTGCATGGCGGAGCTTGCATCCAGATGATCATACATTTTAAGGGTCCGCTGGCCCACCGACTGGAGTTGGATATGTCTCGATTGATTGCCGCAGGGAGATTGGATGCCCCTAGTCTGTTCATTCCGGGTTATGTGAACCAAAAACGAAAGGCAACCATCTCTTACCGCACCTGCGGTGTAAGAGATACCAATGAGAAACGTAAGTTCATATGATTTGGGGACTAAGTATAAATCTGAGTTTTCCTTTATGTTCAACAGGTACCAAGAACTTCAAGGGTGGCTTTTATTCCTCAAACTCAGCTCCAACTGAACCAAAGCCTTTCGTTTTAGCTTTAATAGTCATCGGCTTAGCCCTTAGGTTTGTCTAAAATTTAAAACGTAATGTTTCTTTGTTAAATACTCAAATCCAATTTAAGTAACACAGTAGTCATTAGGCTAGAGCATAGAAATCTGTAAATTAAAGGCTTAGTTCAAGAGAAACTAATTTAATCATTTCTGTAAATATTCCATCAACAGAGTTGACTAATTAAAAACAAAACAATTTGAATTTTTATAAAATAACTCGAAATTCCTTCACCAATGTGTTTCAAAGTTTTTGAAAGTAAAGATACGTTACCTAAACACGTGGGACCAACTTGGTGGTGGATTTACAATCGCAACATAACTCAGGAGAACTGACCTACAATATCCGGACTCGAGCATATTCCACCACCAATCGAGACCCACCACTCATAGTTTATTTCTGCGCATGAGTCTTGCCCAATCGATTTTTCAGTATATACATACATCCCTCATTCAATCGAGGCCAGGCAGTCTTTGGTGTTAGAGACCCCAGTGAAGACGCACATTTGCATCCAACTCCAGAATGCAGCTGATTCTCGTTGCGACCTTGCTGTGCCTGGCACTCGGCAGCTGCAGTGCATCCATAAGTGGACCTTTTATTCTATGGGGTCATTCCAGGGTGTCTGGTCTACAGTCCCAGGCTTTGGTGGAATCAAACAGCAGGGAACTGCCGCTGACGCAACTCTTCACCGAGGCCAAGGCAATTGTGGTCTTTGTGCGGAACTCAACCAATCGACTTGAGGGAACCAAGTATCCCATGTTCCAGAATCTCGTCAAGAGTGGAGCCTGGACTTATCTGCCACAAAGGAGTCTCGCAGCGGAACCGTTCGGTCTAAATGCTAACATCGAGGTGAGTTAGAGGGCACAAAAATGGTGCCACATATATGTTTGCGACGCCAATTAAATATTCTGAGAGATCAAAATAAAATTCTTCAAAATATATGTATATGTTTTTGCCGGTTGATCTTTGTATACAAGCTTAAATTTCCATTTTCTTTTTGTAGGTCGTAAGTCTCTCGGGACATGGAGAAGAGGACGACTCCGAAATTCTGTCAGCCTACAACGACGCCTTAAACACCTACGGTCGTGGGGAAGTGCTTGGCATTCTGGCCAGCCGAGAGGAGGAGGCTCATTTTCTGGCCAAGAGGGAGGCTACTCCAGCTGCCGAGGAGGAAGAGAAGCCAAAGGCTGCTGAAGGTGCTGAAGAGACTGAGGCCAGTTTCATTTATGTGGCCGAGGGAAACAAGGCGGTGCTGAGCTTAAATGGACCACTGGAACTTCGGCTGACGAATGACACCCTGAAGCTGGAGGAGCACATCAAGCAGATCACCTTTGATGATCAGCGTGCTAAGGGATATGGTCGATTGAGCATCACCTTCATGCATTCCGGAGAGAAGTGCACGCTGCGTTTTAAGTTCTCCCTGGTTCGTGGTTCCTGGACTTTGCGCAATGTGGAGGTGGAGTATAGGGAGCTGAAGAGTGTCCTAGTGGCTCGTGGTGATGAGTATACTCTGCCCTCCGCTCCGCTGGGATTCTCGTATCGTTGTTCCGCGGAAAACGTCAACTTCCTGAATCCCGCAAGGAATGAGACGATCCAGAGTCTGGTCCTCACAGATTTCCAGGTGCAACCGTGGCTGAACGGACGCCAGGAGTATGGCGAGGTCTACGATTGCGTGGGATTCGTTACGGCTCCCATCCTGGCAGGACTCTTTGTGGTGACCCTGCTTCTTGGCATCCTGGGACTTGGCATATCCGCCATGCTCAGCATGCATACACCCAACCGGTTCGAGAGTTCGCGCAGCAAGCAGTTAACCTTCACCATACAGGAGTAGGAGAGTCACTAAGACGATAATCATTAATGATCCAAGAGATCTCCGGAAGCCATGTTCATCCAGATCACCTATGTGGTGTTCAAGCCTCTGGCCTTGTTCACCCTGGCCATCGAGCTCTTCCTCATCCATCTGCTGTTCGTGTTGATCGTGCTTTACGTGTATGTGCTATGGTATTACTGAAGAGTCAAAATTCGAAATAAACTATTAAAAATTTATAACTGAAATGAAAGCCAGCAAGCCAGTGAAGTTTCTTTGAGAGTGGTTAAAATATCAAGTAAAATATACTGCGTTGAAGTGCAATTTAAAAGCATGCCGTTCCTTAAATATTTAGTGATCCCTTAATCATAAATTAAACAAAAATATACCAAATTTAATAAATTACAAGTTAAACTACAATTTAAATACTCGTGCAGGATAACAGATATAAATAAAGGATGCCATCAACTTTCAAAGAGTCTTATTCGATGGGAAGAACTTTAGTTTTGGTTGTTTTCCAATATATTAAATTATTGAAAAATCACAATATCTCTTCTTCATACTGGAATTTCTCTTAAAGCCTCTCTCTTCGATCTCAAGCCAAAGTTCAGCCCACAGGAAAAAGTGAAAAGCGATGAAATTCTGCACAGACTGCCAAAAAAGGATGAGAGGAGTCTGGCTGGAAATTCTGGTTATCTTGGCGGCGGCTGACTTTTGTTTTTAGCCATTTCTCTTCCCGGCGATCGCCAGCTCACTTTCATTGGATTGGTCCCGCAGCCGCAGAGTGCGCAATTAAGCCGCATTCACCGATAGAGATGCGTGCGGCAGCTGGATTTGGACACTGAAAGAAATCAGTAATAAAATTGTGGGGCAAAAAGATTGGTTTTAAAAGTAACAGGCTGGCAGTAAAAAATCTAAATTGATGTGATCTTGGTGGTGTAGTAACAAGATATCCTTTTTGCTTAAATATTTCATAAAATTGAAGTTTGAATATTAGTTACTGTTAACAATGCACCTGAGAGTAATCCTTTAGGATCAATATTCAAAGTTTTTCTCGGTGTACTATGCAGTATCTGAATCTTCGGCTGGACCCCTAACCAAGCCCAGTCTGGTAGTTGGAGGCTCGCTTATTTATGCATCATTAAGTCACGCCAATGGCTCGTTTGGGCCACTTTTGGTTTATTTTGCGTGTGCGTTTGTCCGGCCAGTTTTTCGGTTCGATTTCTGTTTCTACGACTGACACTCGACACCCGACAAAAGACAGAAGACAACCGCTGCTGGCTGTGGGCCACCCACTTTTCTCCACAGATTTCCCAAAATATATGTGAGCAGCATCTCCTTCTCTCTCCGAAAAATGATAGAGATGGAGATAAAGATCGGGGCGACTTATTGTTGGGTCGGGAAGTGGGTCGCCTTCGATTGCGTTCACTTTTCCCGCGCGGCTTTACTTTTACTGTCAACCGAACGTGCCCCAAGTTGCAAGTGGCCAGTTCACTGACTTAAAGAGAGAGTGAGAGTCCCGCACCTGATTCTGTAATAAGAATCGCGATCGCTGGCAAAAGTTTGTGAAAGTTGTTGTCAAACGGCTGGCCAAACCAAACCGAACCGAACCGAGCC
Source organism: Drosophila eugracilis (assembly GCF_018153835.1). Taxonomy (NCBI): domain Eukaryota; kingdom Metazoa; phylum Arthropoda; class Insecta; order Diptera; family Drosophilidae; genus Drosophila; species Drosophila eugracilis. The sequence continues at coordinate 824,927 of NW_024572623.1, forward strand.
AAACTGCCTGTCAAGGAGCCGCGCATATCAGCCACATGATGTGCCCAGACACCGAGTAGGTTCACTGAGAAAAATGTTTTACTTTTCAAGTTGAAACTGGAAAGCTTTTTTCGTATTTTGGACTATTTGATTGGTAAATTGTTAATGGTATGAAAATGGTACTGATCTTTGAGTCTCTTAATACAGAGATAAGTTTTATTAGTAATGGAAAATATAATTCAACAATATTTCTCTGTCGGCTGGGAAGAGTAACCGGTATGGCCTCTTAATCACAGAAGGGGCCTAATTTCTCTGTCATCGATGTGATGAGTGCGCCGTTCATTTGATTTAATTGCAAGTTGCAACCGCACCATAGACCAATCGGTGTACTTTCCTCGAGGGCCTTATATAAGAACTCAATCCATAGGGTAGCCCCGGATAATGCGGCATGAAATTGAATTATTTTCACGGAAGCTGGAGGTGAGAGATTCGAGGCGCGGATGCACCACAATAGAGTGGCTTTATGAGGGGGGCTTAATCAATTCAAAGGGCTGCAAGCAGCGGAAATGGCTTTGTATCTGTATCTTTGTATCTGCGACTATTGCTGTGATGTTTATCTGCGAGATTCGTGCACTTGGCGATGAGGTAATGGAATTCATGAGGATTACGAGTGCATCATGGGATGATCAGACCAAAGACTTCGAGATGCATTCGAGTAGTTTCTCCCCAGATTGACCAACTTCTCCTGGCCACATCCATCTGGTCATGGCTCAGAAACCGGGGCAAGCGATCAATCCTAACGATCAATCCACTCGCTGAAAGTTGCAGTCATCCCGAGTCACTTAGGAGCCGAGTTTGCAGTTTTCAAGTGGCAGCGGCTAGTTGTGGGTCTCATAATTACTTCGCTCAATATTTGTGTTAAAGTTTTACGATTATTGCCACATTTTTCCAGCGAAAGAGAAATCGCCAATTGGCAGGATTGGCAGATGTCTCTGGCGGGGGAAAAGCCGCGTTTCGAGGCATAAGCAGTTGCCTCAGAGAGCTGACAAATAGCTAATAGCAGTGAAAAGTGCGCAGGCGCACTCGAAATGAAATGGAAAAGCTAAATAGCAAAAAAAAAACGCCTAAAATTGGCGACATTTCGCACATGAACATGAAGTGTGGAGCGTCGAACAACGAACATTACCATTAACCATTAACCAACAGGCGACAGTCCGATGCGTTTAGTAAATCAAACCGTTAATTACTTGATTTGGTAAGCGGTTTCCCAATGCCCCTGTTTGCTTTTTTTCCTGTCCCCCATTTAACAATTTCTCGCAAATATTTGCACACCTGTCGGCCGCTGCGTTGGCGAAAAGTGAAATGCGTTTAGAAAGGAAGAGGAAGATCTGTGACCATGTGGGACTACTCATTCCGTAGATAAAGATACAGATGGCACCGCACCATTGCCGGGGACCTTGACTTATTAACACCCAATCCAATTCCAGGGCCCCCCTGGTACTTCGGATTACGGCAGATGAGTACGCTAACTTAGCCAGATGTACCAGTATTTTTATGACCGTGTCGCAAGCTTAACGCCCTGTTAAGCCGGCTAAATGCAAATGCCGCACACAACTTGCCGCGAATAAATGGGCTCGATCCGACCCCCGATCTCCGAACCCCTCGGAAAATGCCCTGCCAGATACCACTCACCTTTGTGGGAGCTCGTTAATTGCTCCGCTTTGGTTACAGTTTGTGGAGCGTCTTCCAATTGCGCGCAACACGTGAAGGTGGCGCAATTTTCGGGCTCTTGGAACTCGGGTCTTTGGTCTACATGCATGCAGATAGACCGTTTGCCCCGAGGCCGAATCTTTTGGCCAAGGCGCTGGCAATGGTTTGCTCCAATCAGTTCCCGTCGATCTCGGCTCATTCTGGCTCATATTCCGCCACACCGAAAACAATAAAGTATTATCTAAATAAACTGTTTTATTTTCTTAACTTTATATCAAAAGTTGTATCTTTTCACGTATTTCCAAGGCTTTATAGTCCTGACTGGATCCTTCTAAGGCTTACAGTTTCGTCAAATTAAAAAACTATCTCTTAAGTTCAATCAATTTGCAAATTACTCTGTTTTTCCCTGTGCATGCCAAGCGATGGGAGTGTGGAGTCAACACTTGCCCGCTTTTGTTTTTGAACCAACATTTTTCACCGTTTGCCGCCAGTGAAATTAATCCGCCTCTGGCATTGGGTAATTAAGCTAATTAGCTGAGACTGGGTTGAAACCCGAAGTGCAGCCCACCCAAAAGCTATGCAAAACTGAAGCAGAAAGATTTCTAAGGCCTTTCCCACCGTTGCATCATAAATAGTCGTAAAATCATACGCCACCGATTGGAGATTCTTGTATTAAAGGCATAGTTTTGGGTACAGCATCTGTAGAAAGCTCGTCTTTTATGCGATTTCCTCCCCAACTTGTTGCTGCCAAAACCGCACACACTAACCCAAATTCCCCAGTCCCATGATGCGGACTGCCCCCCGCTGAGTCGTCCATTATTGCAATTAAACTAACAATCGGTAAATGGTAGAAGAGCAGCTGCATCTGCACCGGTGGCTTGCACTTTCCGCTCGAGGCGGCGAGCGCTTTAACTTGGCCAAAAACAAACAAACATCGACCATTAGTTGGCTCAATTCAAATCGTCCGCCGGGCGGAGGCAACAGCTGCCACTATCGTCTGTTACACTGAAAGCAGAGAATTTTTAAGAATTCAGATTTTACAACCAAAACTACTAAACAATTTTATGTGATCAATGCTAAAAGATCTTCTTAACCCTTTTATTTTCCCAAAAATATTTAAGTTAAGAGGTTTTTAGGTACTATTTTCTTTTGTGTGCATCTTAACTTGTTCAAAAAGCTTCTGCAGAGGAGTTAATCTCGGTGGAACTCTTTTGGGCCGCTCAGCTGCCTTGATCTGCTATCTTTGAGCGGACTTTGAGCCCTCTCTCGCTCTCTCAAGGCTCTCTTTCGCTCCCGTTGGCAGCCAACTGTCTGTACCGCTGTGGTCATGACATTCGTTCAGTTTCAGTCTGCTTTGGACTTTTACCGCGATCGGTCGTGCTTCGCTCCTCGCGATTTTCATTTGGCATTTCCCAAATTTGATTTTCCTCCGTTGGGAGCGCGTGCTTAAACGGTAAACTGCGAGAAGAATCGGGCGGAGAAGAGCGAAGGCGGGCGAAGAAGACTGACAGCTTCTTCGCGGAGACAAGGAATTTCCCGTGGCATTTGCCACACAAATGTTAGACGAGTTAATGAAGTGCAAAAATGTTTGTAGACTGAGTGGTGCTGCTGCCAAATGAACACGAAGGCGCCGTCAACTCTGTGATTTGCGGTTGCATTCTACGAGATACAAGATACAAGATACCAGAGACAAGCTCAGGCTACAGTCTCAAGACCCCAGAAGAAAGACTACAGCCTGTAGTGTTTGACCCTGTCGCTTTCGGCAGCAAAGTGAAAATTGCTCGGGAGCCGAGGAAAACGGAGAATCTGTGACTTCTTTGGTGTCAAGTGAGAAGACGACCTGGCGATACTCCTGTGGATTAGTGGCACACTTACCGAGAGCCAGCACCGCTGCAAACCATGTAAGTGGCACGAAAACATCACAGACCCACTGGGTGGGTGTGAACGGAGCGGAGAATGGAGTTGCCAATAGAGTTGAACGCTCCTCAGATAGAAACATTACAAGAAATCTTCACGTTTTTAGTGGGAAGCCGAGCGGATAACAACCAACTTTCCTCAATCGGTTGAACATCACATCTGGGTGGGTTTAAAGCTGAAGCTAACAGGGGGCTAACTTGAATTAAATATGTATTAATGGTTATAGGAGGCAGATCTCTTTTTGTCAGTTTGTTGGTACGAAAACAATCAACAAATGTTATGAAAAAATTATCAAACTGTTACAGTTTGACTTTAAATAAGTTCAAATAAGTTTCAGACCTCTTTAATAATCAACCAAGCTTAAAGAATTTTAATCACAATGATAAGATATATTTACAGATAGAGGATGCAAATATATTTCGCCAGTAGCTAGAACATAGGACATAGGCTGATTATAGTACATCAGTTTTACATTTAGCTGACTTGATTTTAAAATTTTAAATACTTGTATGCACTGATACTCGGTATGTATGTGTCGCCTGAGTCAGGTATTCTATAAGATCCTCCCTCCATTGGTTTTCTGGAAGACGTGACCCTTTGCTATCCCTTGGATGAGTCCACCTGAGAACTCACCCCTACCCTCAAGTGTGCGCTCAGGTCTGCTTGTGCGTGGAGGTGCGAACTCACCCCAACCCTCAAGTGTGTGCTGATATCTGCTTGTGCGCGGAGGTGTAAAAATTTATTGTTAAGCGTTTTAATGAAAAGTTGCAGTTTTTAACTTACAATCGTATAAAGCATACCACTGGAAAGGGCTTGAAAAATGCTTTCCAATGACACCAAACACACTTTTTTTTTTTTTTTTTTTTAGTGAGGGCCTATATTGAGACCCCCAATTACCGAAATTTTTGCCTTTTTAGGGTAGTAGTGAGCACTTGGGGCATCGGCGAATTGGCACTTGGCTAAAATGGCACTCGGCGAAATGGCCCTCCACTGATTAGCCGCCCGCCCAGCCAGTGTCTAGGATAAATCTTTGGTTGGGGTCTTGGCTGAGAAACCGTTTTCGGGTATAGGTCATAGGAGTCCAAGATCATTACATTACGTTTGTAATTCATTCCGTTTTCCCCAAGTGCTCACTACTACCCTAAAAGGCAAAAATTTCGGTAATTGGGGGTCTCAATATAGGCCCTCACTAAAAAAAAAAAAAAAAAAAAAAGTGTGTTTGGTGTCATTGGAAAGCATTTTTCAAGCCCTTTCCAGTGGTATGCTTTATACGATTGTAAGTTAAAAACTGCAACTTTTCATTAAAACGCTTAACAATAAATTTTTACACCTCCGCGCACAAGCAGATATCAGCACACACTTGAGGGTTGGGGTGAGTTCGCACCTCCACGCACAAGCAGACCTGAGCGCACACTTGAGGGTAGGGGTGAGTTCTCAGGTGGACTCATCCAAGGGATAGCAAAGGGTCACGTCTTCCAGAAAACCAATGGAGGGAGGATCTTATAGAATACCTGACTCAGGCGACACATACATACCGAGTATCAGTGCATACAAGTATTTAAAATTTTAAAATCAAGTCAGCTAAATGTAAAACTGATGTACTATAATCAGCCTATGTCCTATGTTCTAGCTACTTTCAGCTTAAGGCCAGAAATTTTTAATTGCTTCACGATCGAATGCAAGTGCTGACAACGTGGTTACAAGTAAATATATATATAAAGGTAAAATGTTTATTTCATAACGATTGTGCATGACCGTTTCCGATTCCTTTTAAGTCTTAAAAAAAATATTTATTGCAATTGACGGTGTTCTGACCGTTACTTCCCACACACCTGTATTTACATTCGTGGAACCCTTGGGCATCGTTCTTATCAAGTGAACATAGAAAGGGAAAATCTTTCTTACACGGAGATTGTGCACGAACTATCCCGCTGTCCGTAGAAACCATTAAATGGAATATTTACTACACTTGTCATTTTCCTGACCAGTCTTCCGCACACACCGATATTTACTTTCACTGAACTCTCAGGCCTCATTATCATCATCCGTTAATTTGTTCGCCATCCTTGTCTTCCTTATCCTTCAATACCATATGACTGGCGTCCGGGGCTCCTATGTATACTCAAAACCAATACGATTGGTTCTAGGAGTAAAACATACCTGTATGCACTCCCTATTGGTAACATTAGGTGAACATAGTCTAGAGACTATATAAATGACACCACTCAAATTGCTCAGAATCAGTTACTCAAAGGCCTCAGAACTACATTAAAAGTCTCGGTGCTTTATTGTGTTTATCTTTGTCATTTTCGTCGGTGCTTAAAAATTATAAACAATTTTTACAAATATATATATATATATATATATATATACAAATACATTTCAAATATTATAATAACTTAAAAACTACATCGTTTAAATCAAAAAAATGGAGTCAACAATTGCATGTGATTTGTGTGCTATGATTGTGAAGATGTGTGAGTTTAGTGATCACTATGCCAAGTGTTCCAAACCTCGGAATGCCTTCGAGGTTTTAATGGCAAGTTCTAAAATAAGATGTGACTTGTGCTACCGTATAGTCCCCAACTATAAATTTGACGAGCACTATAAGAATTGTGAAGGACCGCAAAATGCATTCAGCATTTTAATGAAGAAGAAGGATAATAAAGGAAAACAACAGGAACCAGATATTGTTCGAGACGATATTCCCTCAACATCAGCAAATGCCCTCAAGCGGATAAGAATGGATGAGGGTAAGGAACCAAATAGTCCTACAAAAAAAGCTTAAGATTTCGGGAAATACAGAAGAGCAAAAAGAGAAATTTTATGTCATACTTGTGGTATCCAGTATCTTGAGTCGAGGGAACGTCAGCATATGCTAACCGATTACCATAAGAATGCTTCGGTTCGAGAAGATGTAAATTATAAAAATATTTCACAAATTGTGAGTAACTCCAAGTTTCCTGTAAAAACATATAGAATTAAATGTCCCAACGAAAATGTAATTGACTTAAATGATTTTTATCAATTTTGTCAATCAAATCTACTTAAAATAATTGAGGATTGCATGTCAGAATATAGAGCAATCAAATTCTCGTTAAGAGTGTACGGGACTTATATGAAACAAATAGATGACGGAGAAACCGTTGAAACCAGGAAACACTTTGGAACGGCATATAGATCGGTATATCAAGTTGAAAATATTACTATAGAATTAAATGCCGCAATAGAATCCCTAATAACATCGAGCAGTGAATTCCAGGAAAAGGATTCTGGTTGGGCTATCAAGAACTTTGATTATTTTGAAGCCACTATAGTTAAACTAGAAAACATTCCTGCAAGCGGTTTCATACCAGCTCCGAATGCCATAAGATCGCGAAATGCGATAATAAATATTCAAAACACAGACGTATTTTGTTTTAAGTGGGCAATTTTAGCATTTCTAGCTAACAAGCGATTTCAGAATGCTACTTTTGCAACACCACAACAAAAGAAATATTCACGGGAGAAATTAACGAAACCGGCAAACTACCACATAAATATCAATGCAGAAGTCATTGATTATGAAGGAATGAGACTGGATTTTTCAGGAATTGAGTTCCCAATTACCAAAAAAGGAATAAATCAGTTCGAGAAAAAAAATAAAGATTTTAGCATCAATGTGTATGAAATTGATAATGACGGTAAAAAAATTGTGGGACCTACAGTTAAAACTCAAGAGATTCTACCAAACCACGTTAATATATTAGGCATTAATAACCGTCAAAATATGCACTATGCCTATATTACGTGCATCAAAAGATTATGCGGCTCGCAGCATTCAAAATCGCACGCAGGAAAATATTTCTGTGATAACTGTCTACAGTTTTATACAACAACGAACACTACCCACAATAAGCTTGAATGTGGAAAAAGTGGCTTCGTACTATCCTGAACCTAATACGACCACTTCTTTCAATGGATATCATAAGAAGCTATCACCTCCAGTAGTTATATATGCAGACATAGAGGCGGTCCTTGAAAACTATGAGATCTGCTTAAATAATCCGGCTACTTCGGCAACAACAAAGGTGCAAAAACATTCAGCGTGCGCGGTATCCTTCTACATTGCACACAAATATGATCCAACTCTGAATGAGTTATGGACATATGAAGGTAAATTAAAAAAATGATGTTAATAAATTTTGAAATAATTTAAATTTTATAAAATTACAGGTGAAGATTGCATTAAGCAATTTTGTAAAACTCTCAAAGAAAGGACTTTGAGTTTATTTTACAAATATTGGGCCACAGCAAAAAGTCCCAGTACAGATCCAATCGATGACTTTGACCAAGAAGGAAGTTGCTGCGCCTGTGAAAAGGTAATCAACGATGGCGACCTGGACAAACACTTCGACCAATTTTCTGGGAAATACGTAGGTCCTATTCATAAGAACTGTAAGCCAAAATATAAATTAAGCGATCCATTTTTTCCTGTAGTTTTTCATAATTTATCTAAGTATGATATACATTTATTTATTACTGAATTGGAAGGAGATTTAAACCCCATTCCTTGTAATAAAGAATTGTACATAGCTCTTACACAAACTATAAAACTAAATGCATTAAATAGATATAAAATTAGGTATATAGATTCAGTACGGTTTCTAAATTCTAGCTTGGAAAAATTATCAAGCTATATGGAAGATAGGGATTTTAAAATTCTCGCAACCAAATTTCAAGGAGAAAAATTCAGACAAATGCGTAGGAAGGGTGTATTTCCTTATGATTACTTGGATAGCTTTGAAAAGTTTAACGAAACCCAGCTTCCTAGCATTGATAGTTTTTATAATTCTCTTAGCGATGAAAATTGTAGTGTTGAAGATTATAGTTTTGCACAGAAAGTTTGGGACACTTTTAATTGTAATACTATAAGGGATTACTTAAAGCTTTATTTAGAAAGTGACGTTTTTAATTTTAGCCGATGTCTTTGAAAACTTTCGAAATATTTGTCGTAGAATTTATAAGTTAGACCCCATAAACTATGTAACTGCTCCCTCCATATCATGGGACGCAATGTTAAAGTTCACCAACGTACACTTAGAATTAATAAGTGATGGTGATATGTATAACTTTTTAAAAAGAGCTGTAAGAGGGGGCTTAACACAATGCAGTCAAAGAATTTCCATAGCAAATAATAAGTATTTAAATAACTTTGATCCTAGCAAACGAAATAATTTCTTAAGTTACATTGACGCAAATAATTTATATGGATGGGCTATGAGTCAGCCCTTACCACTTTCAGGGTTTAAATTTTTAACTAGGGAAGAAATCGCATTATTTGACTATAAAAATATATTATCTGATGGTGATGTAGGATATATGTTAGAAGTTGACCTGGAATACCCTCCTAATCAACATGACTCTCATAATTATTTGCCTTTTTGTCCTGAAAATAAAGTTCCCCCAGGAGGCAAGCAGGTTAAACTGATAGCAGACTTAACTAACAAAAGTGGATACATAATTCATTTAAAACAGCTTCAGCTTTGTTTACAGCATGGCTTGATTTTGCGAAAAATTCATAGGATTTTGTCATTTACACAATCATGCTGGTTAAAACCCTATATTGATTTAAATACTAATCAAAGAAAATTAGCACGAAATGACTTCGAAAAAAATTTTTATAAGTTAATGAATAATGCCGTATACGGAAAAACTATGGAAAATGTTGAAAAGCGTCGTAAAGTAGTTCTAGTAAAACATTATGAGTCTAGACAAAATTCTCCAGGCTTTAGGCAACGTATAGCTAGAAATGATTTCCATAGCGTTGAGTTATTTGGAACGGATTTAGCGGCAATTGAATCGACACCATCACAAATAATGTATGATAAGCCCATATACATAGGAGTAGCAGTTTTAGAATTATCAAAGTGGCTTATGTATGAATTTTATTACAACTTTCTATTAGTTAAAAGTCCATCTACGAAAATAATATATATGGATACAGACTCCTTTATTTTGTCATCAGAGGATGATTTCTATGAGACTATAAAAGCAAATCCCGATCGCTTTGATACCTCAAATTATAAGTTAGAAAATAAATACCAAATAATTCAGGCCAATAATAGAGAACCAGGAAAAATGAAGGATGAACATGCTGGAGATGTTATGACTTCCTTTGCTGGTCTTAAAGCTAAGGCATATTCTTGTGTAGTTGCAAAAGATAAAAATAAAACAGAATCTATTCAAAAAATTAAAGGAGTTAAAAAATCTGTTATTAAAAAACTAAGTCATACTGATTATATTGAATGTATAAAATATAAAAAAAACATTTTATGGAGCACAGCGTGTAATTCGTAGTAGATCACATACTTTGTATACAGAAATTATGAACAAAATAAGTCTTAATTATAAGGATGATAAGAGATATATTTTACCAGATAATTGTAATACATTAGCTCATGGTCATTATAAAATTGAACATATTATAAATAGTGATCAAGATAATAATCTATTGTAAAGTATATATGTAAATATGTAAATATATTTTGTATTATTAAAATTTTATTTTAAGAAAAATATGTGAATAAATAAATGTTTAAAAATATATCTAATTGCGTTTTATTATTTAAGAATTTTATTTACAGGAATCCACGAGTTGTGGCTAGAATCAAATCCGCTCCACTTAACGAATACTTGATTATTTTTTCTTTGAAGTATTTTTTCTATCAGGAATGCATTCTTATCTTTAACTTTTTGTAGTTCCTGTTCATAAAATGACCCATCAATAGAGTTTCCTCTGTAATCTTGAAGCTCATATGTTACTGGATATGTAGACTTAACTTTTATAACTTTAAAAACCTCCGTTGTCCAATTGGGTTCATATCCCTTCATAAACGCTCCCTTTATATTTACTTATTCGAACAAAATCATCTACAGAAAATTTATGTTTTGGAAAAACTTTAGGGAAATTATACACCGTTTTCAAAATGAACTCCTCATTTTTAATGCAAACATCAGCAGGGTTCATTTTAATGGTTCGGTGATATGAATGATTATACTGGTTTACAAGATATTTTATGTTATGAATCCATTTATAATTTCCTTGCATACTAAACATTTTCCACATGCGATTTTTTAATGTTCGATTAAAACGCTCGCATATTGAAGCCTTAAGATGTGTGAAAGTGTGATAATGATTTATATTAAATGTGCTCATTAATGTTTTAAATGTTGAATTAAAGAATTCTTTTCCTTGATCTGACTGAATATTCTTTGGTTTACTTTTGCTCGCTTTAAAGACAGTTCTCATTGCTTCTGTAACATCCAGTGCGGATTTTGACTTTACAGCTTCAGCGAATGCATACTTTGAGAATGTGTCAATAACAGTCAATAAATATCTATACCCTCTATTTTCTTTCCTAAAGGGTATCATTTCAACTAAATCAATTTGCCATGTATCATTAATCCCCTTCTGAACAAATTTACGACGCAAAAAGTTTTTGCGTGCCGGTTTGTGAATTTCATCAACAACTTGTTGTTTACTCATTTTAGGTTGCTGATTTATTTTATTTTGTTTTATTTTTTATTTGATAGTGATATTTGCTTAGTTAATATGGACTGCTTATATAGAAGTACATCTCTTTTTAATTCGTTACGCATCTTTTTCGAAATTTCAAAACATAATCGTGTTAAATCTATTTGTACATCTTTACCGAAAGAACCCTCTAAGTCAGCTAACTGAATGTCATACTTTTGTAATGACACACACTTAGGAATAATATGATTATAGTAAAGATATACCACTTGTTGTCGTAATATTGAATTCCAACATAGGAAGGTTGTAAAAAATATACCAAGTCTTAGTAAGGATCTCCAGGACTCAGAGTCAAACTCAATTTTGTTACCATACTGATTAATTACAAAAACATACTGATTATCAGATTTCCTAAATCTAAAATTACATTTCATAGATGCCATGCAGGGTTATCAATAATTGTGTCAGGCATCAAGAAGTCATACTGGTCCAGTTTCAACTGAATATATTCCTTATATGTGAGAAGTTGCATCCATTCGTCTTTATCAAATCCAACAAAATTACTTTTACTTTGCTGCATCCAGATCATAGGCATAAATTTTTTAGAAGTGGATAAACCACATTTCAACTTTAAATTATGTACAACATAGTATTCGAATCCAAAAATGACCTCATGGTCCTGTTTCTTTCGTGGAGTTTTATTTCTTTTCGGTACACACATGTCTATTTGGTTAGAGCACTTTATTTTAACTAAAACTTTATTCTAATCTGTCCGGTATATAAAGGAAAAGGCCTTCGCATGTACACCCTCAGTCCAGTTCAAAATTTCAAACCATCATGAACACTGTAGATCGTAATTCAAGCGTTATTGTTGATTTTCAATATTTATTTGGAAACAACAAACAAGTTTTTGTCAAGGAGCTTGCATTCATGCCAGCAGGAACGGTTATACCAAATTTCTTTCATTTCAAACCGCCATTCAACATAAAAGAATTGGATAAGGAAACTCTTAAGCAGCAACATTTAAATCAACAAAATATAAATGGTTTGGAATGGGCCGCTGGAGATATACCGTATACAGCCCTAGAAGAAATTCTCTCCCCACTCAATAAGTATAGTTCAATTATTGTTCGTGGTGAAATTAAAAAAATTTTTATCAAAGTATTTGTCAGCGACCATAATCGATATAGATATCGGAAGAAGCTTTACCCATCTACCAAATTTTTTTCACCAATTGTAAAATACATAAGACAACATTTCCTCTTCGGATCCCTAAATAATTTGTTTAAGCTATTTGTAATATTGGAAAACTCAAATTAAGAAGTATATTATAATACTATAACGTATGTTTAAGCTTCAGTAATAAATAAATAGTTGAACCTACAAGTTGTCTTATACAATGGAGTCATTCAAGGGTTTGTTTGGTAATGATCCGCGCAAAAGGGGATACACACAACTGATTTATTGCAATTATTGTGGATCTGATACTCACTTCGAGAAGAACTGCTCTAAAAAACGCGATCAGGAAAAACATAAATAAACCTAATGTAGTTTAAGGATAAGATAAAAAATCTATTTCAAATATAATAAAAAATAAAAATAAATAAAATGTTTACGCAGTTTATACATCCCTTTACAATGTTGATCTGCGGACCATCAGGATCAGGAAAAACCACTTTTTTGGAAAACTTAATAAACAAGAAGAATGATTTGCTAAATACTTCAATAAATCGAATTATTTGGTGTTATGGAGAGGAGAGTGCTAAGCCAAACTTTAATAATGTTGAGTACTATAAAGGGGTTCCTGATGTAATTGAAAACGAAACTAATGAACCCATTCTTTTAATATTGGATGACTTGATGATGGGGGCTTTTAATAAAAATGTATGTGAGCTCTTTACAAAAGGATCACATCATAGGAATTTATCTGTAATAGTTGTAACTCAAAATATATTCCATAAGTCATCGCATACCCGAGACATATCATTAAACACAAAATATATTGTGATGTTTAAAAACCCTCGTGATAAACTACAATTTCAATGTTTAGCAAGACAAATTTATCCTGAAAATCCAACTGAGTTATTTAGAATATATAAGGAAGTAACGGAACAACCACACGGATATTTACTTATTGATCTTACTCAAGGAATCAACGATCTTTTAAGATTTAGAACGGATATTTTTAATTCCGAATATACCGTGTGCTTTTCAGACGAAAATGGTTTACAAAAAGAATCTAAATCGCTTGAAAGCGAACAAACATTTATTGTATGTGCTCAAAAAGGCCAACAATAAACTTCGAAAGGCAATTATAAGTAATAGTGATAGTGACCTCGTAAAAACATTAGTAGAGATTGTTTTAAACACATTACAAGGCAATCATAAAGTTACAAAATCACATCTTAATGCTCTTAAAAAGTATAAAAATGCATTGCGATATCTCTCATGTCCAAAGCGTACCCTAAGCTCTAAGAGAAAAGTTCTTATTCAGAAGGGTGGTTTCCTACCTATTTTAATCAGTTCATTGCTTTCCGGAATTTTTGGAAAAATTTTAAAAGATGATTAAAAATAAACATAACTTAAGCAAAGTAGTTCTAATGCATCCCAACGCATACCAAAAACTGGTAAACAATGACCGGGGTAGTGAACTAATAGATATAAAATTTTTACCAATTTTGAATAACAATAAAATAAGTGATTATGACAAATGGATCAAAATACGGCAAGAATTATGCTACTACCAAAACAAAAAACGTAATAAATCATTTAACTTTCGAAATATTGATTCAAAATCAACCCCTATATCTAGCAGAATTAATGAAACTCAAATATTAGATTGGAATGATGCAAAACCTGATACTTCAGAATCAATAATAAAATATGAAGAAAAATTACCAAAAAATGAAGTCCTTACAAATTTAACAACTGATAGTGATGAAGGAGAACTTAAGACCGAGGAACGGACAAAGTTGTTAGACGATAAGCGAAAATTAAGTGATACTTCTTTTTTAGACGATAAAGAAGATATTAAAAGAAGAGCAGTGACAAAAGTGAAGCTTAATGATAAACAACGTAAATTAAGGGTAAAGCTGAAAAAATATAAAATAGATTCAAATCCATTTCAAGATCTTAAATATGTGTCTGGACGTGAAAAATTAATGAGATCGGTTCGTGCTAAAAACCAAATAGGAAAAAAACAAAATCAGTTGGATTTCTTATCAATAGTGCTTAATTTAAATAATAAAAATGGGGAATTTAGATGAAATGTTTATCACATTGCTCAGTAATGATTCATTAAATGTATTTCCTGATAACGTAAAGTGTGCATTTACAAACATTGTAAATATCCCACAAGACATGAACGATGATTGGGAAGTTGGCATTATAGACATGTATCTCAATAATTATATTAATCAAACTTCCAATAAAGAAATTCCAATACGTGAAGAAACGGAATTTGTTAGCTTAGTAAATGCTGAAACATTTAGATATAAAAATGTAAGCGTTGATTCAAAAACACCTGAAAATGGGTTGATTTTTATTTATACTGACATAATTAAACCTAGATCTGTAGGCTGTAAAAAACCTCGTTGTCTTCGAGTAATGTATTATAATGGAAAAGAAAAAAATATTCAATTTAAAAACATTGAATATTATCCTTTGGATATATGGTCACCAAATGAAATCTCAATACTAATTACTGATTCAAACGGATATAAGGTTCCATTTGAAACGTCAACAGTTCCGATTTTTGTTACTCTACATTTCAGAAGAAGAAGGACGTTGTAAAGTCTATAAATAATACGGGCTTAAAAATTATTTACTCATAATAAAAACAGTCATCATGGTGAAATCTTATCACGAATACTATTTAAACCAATGTGGGGGTGGTTTAAGCAATATTGGAAGTCTTTATGTATCACCACGAATAGTTCAACAAGGACGAGGAATCGGGAACTTTTTTAGTGGTCTTTTTAATTATATCAAACCACTTTTTCTTTCGGGTATAACTGCTATAAAAAGTCAGGCTGCTGCTACTGGAAAGGCTGTAATCAATGAAATCGGGAGAAAGCCCTTAAGAAATATCCTGCAAGAACAGAGCAAAATTGCTTTGAAAAATTTATCAGATAGAGCAATTGATAAAATAACCCGATTCCAAAACGGGGAAGGAAAAAGAAATAAAAAGCGAGGCACCAGAAAAAAACGACATCATTTAACATCCAAGCAACAGCGTAAACAAACCAAACCGCATCATAAACGAAAAAGAACTATAAGAAAATTAAATATTAGCGACATTTTTTCTAAGACAAAATGAATAACCATATCGAATGCATGAAGAGTGAACTGGATTTGTTTGCACCACATCCCACGCAAAGTTCCATTATAAGAACTGAAGAAGTTTCATATAATCCAATTGCTTCTTTAGACGGAGCATCATCAATAGAATTTGTCTGTTTAGGAAATGGTGAAACATATCGAGACCTATCAAGTGTTTATTTACGACTTGTTGTGCAACTTAGAAAAAGTGATAGTACCGGCATTGTAGGAAACGATGTCGGTGTAGTGAACAATATCTTACACTCTATATTTAGAAGTTCCTCAGTTTATTTAAATAATATATTAGTATCGCAGAGTGATAATAATTATCATTATAGATCGTATTTGCAAACAGTTTTAAACTATGGAAGTGATGCCTCAGAAAGTCACTTAGCCTCCCAAGGATATTTCCCGAATTTTGGACGAATAACGGCAGGCGAATATGTTTATCCAGATACCAATCTAAAGCTTAAAAATTTATTTAAAAATAGTAATAAGGTGGAACTTTTCGGAAAAATCCACGGCGATATATTTAATCAACCAAAACTACTAGTAAATAATGTTGATTTAAGAATTAATTTTAATATTGAAAAGACTGCATTTTATTTAATGGAAACTGGTACTGAGTCAAATTTAAAGATACTGGAAGCTCAACTTTTCATGAATCATATAACAGTTAACCCAAGCATTTTATTGGCTCACCATCGAGTTTTACAGACCAAAAATGCTATATACCCTTTCAATAAGGTTGAAGTAAAATCTTTTACAATATACCCAGGAAATAATACATTATCTATAGACAATGCAGTTATTGGACAGCTACCCAATTTTCTAGCGTTTTGTATGGTTAAAAACCGTTCATACTCAGGAAACCGTGGTTTAGATCCATTTCATTTTGAACATTTTAAAATTCAACGATTTAACTTATTGGTGAATGGAGTTCAAGTTCCTTCTCAAGCTCTTGAGTTTGATTACTCGAATGGTGAAAATGTTCAGAGCTCACGGGGCTATAATATGCTATTCAGATCTAGTGGGATAAAACATTATGATCGTGGTCTGCAAATTACAAAGGAAATGTTTGACACAAACAGTTTTATATTGGCTTTTGACCTAACTGCCGATCATTCAAATTCGAGTGTTTGTGCGAATTTAATAACCCAAGGAACTATACGAATCGAAGGAAGATTCTCTGAACCACTTACTGAAGCAGTTACTTGTCTGGTGTACTGCGAATACGATTCCATGATTGATATTGATAAGCATAGAAACATACGATTACTCCTTTAACATGAATACATTACAAATTAAATATTTGCTATCAAAGCATGCAAAAACACGATTGATTTTTAAAGGAGTTTTCCCTTCGGACCAGTTACCTGAAACTATAAAAAAGTATCCGGCTCTTATTATTGCGAATACCGATCCATCAGATAAACCTGGAACTCATTGGATTGCCTTCTATTTTGATAGCCCTAAGTCAGCTGAATTTTTCGATTCATATGGTCAATATCCGCAGAAAAAGGAATTCATAACATTTTTAAGATCAAACGCCCATAAATATTTTTTTAATAAACAACAACTACAAGGATATTTTTCTAACACCTGTGGTCATTATTGTATGTTGTTCGGACTTTTTAAATGTAGAAATAAATCACTTAAGTGCTTCCTGAAAAATTTCAAGAAAAACGACTTTACTTATAATGATAAACAAATACTTAAAATGTTTAAGAAAAATTTCAAAAAGTAAATAAAATTTTTTTATTATTAGTTGAGTTTATTTAATGTTTCTGAGCGATACAATCTCTGGTTTAACTTATAATATTTAAGCATAATATTAAGGGCCTCGTCTTCTAATATCGGCAGCATATGACACTGACATGTGTCTGGTCCAGATGTAGCATCTTCATCACTCCAAGGACAAAGTTTGTAGTGGAATCCAAACTTTGAATGTATTAACTCCTTTTCCGCTAAGTCCTCAAGGGTGGCTTTTAAATATTCAAGCCTCCTGAGGTGTTGCTCGAATAACATGTCTTCAAACTGCATCAAGAAGACTTCAATTTGTTTAGCGTGCATTTTTGTAAGACTTGTAACTTGTTAAGGTTGAACTAAGACTGATTTTGGAATAAGAAATTCAATCTTTTATAAGGGGAATTTCTTATTTACTTCATTTATTTACTTCATTTATTTACTGATAAATTCAATTTGAGCACAGCTATATCTATTGGGATCCTTTCCTTTATATACCATATGAGAAATTCCGTTCTCAGTCAATTTCTTAAATGGTGTCTTAGTAGAAAATTTGTTTACATAACTTTTTGGTAGAAATATCCAAATATCCTCATTTTCCTTATTGGTTAAATAAAGGCATATTTTAGTTCCATAAGGTGTTTTCCTTAATTTACATCCGGTGATCTTATAATCAAACCCAATACATAGATCTTCAATTTTCGTATAACCAATAACAGGTTTTGATTCATTTAGGGTCTCTAAAAAATCCTATAAGGAATAAGTAGATTAGGAAGGATTATATACATAAAGAAATGTTTATATACCATTTTTGATTGGTTAGAGATTGGAGTCGTGGTGTTCTAGTCACTAGTCGTTGAATACTAATTTGTTACATGAATTACATGGTCTTTTATACATGAAGAAATATATCTATTTCACTCTTTCATGTACACACTATATATATGTATATATTATATACAGGTGTACCACAACACAGTTAAAGTATATAATATAAAATTTTTCATTTAAAACTCTTTAAAATAGATGTATTTTTTTAAAAAAAAACTCAGTTCAGTTTCACATCAAAATGGGCAAGTTTCATTGTGAGTTATGCTCGGAATCAAAATCTTTTACTACGCGCAACAGTCTAAAAGTTCATACCTTAAAAGTACACAACTTTAGCTATACAAAATCAAAGTCCTTTTATTACTACTGTTATTTCTGTACTGATGTTCGGAAATTTTGGCTGCGAGACGATTTTAATATGCACATGATATTGATGCACGATGCTGAATTAAAAAGTATAAATAAAACGAAAGAGAAATATCTAATAAAGAACAAAAACTTTAAATATTGAATTTATATAACGTGTTTTTATTTCATAATGTTTTAAGACAAATATACAAATATTAGGAATCTAATCTTAAGAGAACATCCATTAAAACACTATCCTGTCCGTCATCCATAAGTTGTTTATATTTTGTCTGCGGTTCATTTTCAATTATCTCATTAAAAATGTGATCATCATTTGGAAACAGGCTAGGCTCAGACTCATTCAAATCAAACGTTTGAGCACACTGCATATTCTTATATTGCTCTTCGCTTTGTTCAAGTAGAATAAGTTTTCTTAGAACTTCCTGGGTATCCTTACCCATAGGAAAGTCTTCAAAGCCTAAAGAATCCAATTCTGATGGAGTGGTTTGAGTTGACGATGAGGGTGGTTCGAATACTTCTCGTAGGTATCGGTCCACGGTGTCTTCATCATCGAGATCCAATGCGCAGTCCGGCTCAGAATCTTCAATAATTTCCACATCGGAGTCCTGGTCATCGATTTCATCTGACCCGATAACTTTAACGTTTATATCGAAAGGTTGGTTAACGAGGGTCTTATCAGCCTCAAAAGAATTATAAAATTCAACAGTAAGATCCATAGTGATGTATTTCTGAGGCCTTTGAGTAACTGATTCTGAGCAATTTGAGTGGTGTCATTTATATAGTCTCTAGACTATGTTCACCTAATGTTACCAATAGGGAGTGCATACAGGTATGTTTTACTCCTAGAACCAATCGTATTGGTTTTGAGTATACATAGGAGCCCCGGACGCCAGTCATATGGTATTGAAGGATAAGGAAGACAAGGATGGCGAACAAATTAACGGATGATGATAATGAGGCCTGAGAGTTCAGTGAAAGTAAATATCGGTGTGTGCGGAAGACTGGTCAGGAAAATGACAAGTGTAGTAAATATTCCATTTAATGGTTTCTACGGACAGCGGGATAGTTCGTGCACAATCTCCGTGTAAGAAAGATTTTCCCTTTCTATGTTCACTTGATAAGAACGATGCCCAAGGGTTCCACGAATGTAAATACAGGTGTGTGGGAAGTAACGGTCAGAACACCGTCAATTGCAATAAATATTTTTTTTAAGACTTAAAAGGAATCGGAAACGGTCATGCACAATCGTTATGAAATAAACATTTTACCTTTATATATATATTTACTTGTAACCACGTTGTCAGCACTTGCATTCGATCGTGAAGCAATTAAAAATTTCTGGCCTTAAGCTGAAAGTAGCTAGAACATAGGACATAGGCTGATTATAGTACATCAGTTTTACATTTAGCTGACTTGATTTTAAAATTTTAAATACTTGTATGCACTGATACTCGGTATGTATGTGTCGCCTGAGTCAGGTATTCTATAAGATCCTCCCTCCATTGGTTTTCTGGAAGACGTGACCCTTTGCTATCCCTTGGATGAGTCCACCTGAGAACTCACCCCTACCCTCAAGTGTGCGCTCAGGTCTGCTTGTGCGTGGAGGTGCGAACTCACCCCAACCCTCAAGTGTGTGCTGATATCTGCTTGTGCGCGGAGGTGTAAAAATTTATTGTTAAGCGTTTTAATGAAAAGTTGCAGTTTTTAACTTACAATCGTATAAAGCATACCACTGGAAAGGGCTTGAAAAATGCTTTCCAATGACACCAAACTTTTTTTTTTTTTTTTTTTTAGTGAGGGCCTATATTGAGACCCCCAATTACCGAAATTTTTGCCTTTTTAGGGTAGTAGTGAGCACTTGGGGAAAACGGAATGAATTACAAACGTAATGTAATGATCTTGGACTCCTATGACCTATACCCGAAAACGGTTTCTCAGCCAAGACCCCAACCAAAGATTTATCCTAGACACTGGCTGGGCGGGCGGCTAATCAGTGGAGGGCCATTTCGCCGAGTGCCATTTTAGCCGAGTGCCAATTCGCCGATGCCCCAAGTGCTCACTACTACCCTAAAAAGGCAAAAATTTCGGTAATTGGGGGTCTCAATATAGGCCCTCACTAAAAAAAAAAAAAAAAAAAAGTGTGTTTGGTGTCATTGGAAAGCATTTTTCAAGCCCTTTCCAGTGGTATGCTTTATACGATTGTAAGTTAAAAACTGCAACTTTTCATTAAAACGCTTAACAATAAATTTTTACACCTCCGCGCACAAGCAGATATCAGCACACACTTGAGGGTTGGGGTGAGTTCGCACCTCCACGCACAAGCAGACCTGAGCGCACACTTGAGGGTAGGGGTGAGTTCTCAGGTGGACTCATCCAAGGGATAGCAAAGGGTCACGTCTTCCAGAAAACCAATGGAGGGAGGATCTTATAGAATACCTGACTCAGGCGACACATACATACCGAGTATCAGTGCATACAAGTATTTAAAATTTTAAAATCAAGTCAGCTAAATGTAAAACTGATGTACTATAATCAGCCTATGTCCTATGTTCTAGCTACTTTCGCCATTCCCAAATAATAAGTGGAGAATCAAAAAAAGAACAGCCATAATTTAAAGCTCAGTCTGTCACGCAAACTGCCCCGTTAATTGGTTTTCTTTTCTAAGCTCTTAATTATTTCCTATAGACAAGACCATAAAATGATGGTGAATACTCCCAAATAAAATGAATGCCCCAGCGAGTGAGAACGAGATACTTTCCTCAAATCGGATGCTTAGTCCCTCATTATGGCTGCTTAGTCAAGGGCTGGTCCATGCTAATTTATGCAGATTTAGAGGTTCGTTTCACCGCCAGAAGAGAGAAGATCTTTCCCAGAAACAAAGACACTGTGGCAGGCGACGCCAATTAGCGAGCCAACTTGCAACTTGGCCATAAAGCTCGCGGCTGTTCCTATTCTAATTGAATGAATGGAATTAACCCAGTTTCGGCCGCCAACTTGTTCCCATCATAATTGAGGTGGTGCTGGCCAAGAGGCAGCCAAAAAAAGTTAATACGAATTAGATTGCTGGGGAAGCTGTCAAACTTTGATGGGCCGGACTTCAGCCCAAAAACCCAAACTAGGTGAGCCGTAGTTCGGGGGCCAAGCCCTCGGGGGTCTTTTGTCTTAGCCGCGAACTATTTATGCTTTATGATGGAATCAATCAGTATGGAAGAGTATATGGAAATGCTAATTTTCGGCCGATCTTGAGATATGGGAACTGAATGAGGGCCGTTCTTCCCTTTGTGGAATAGGTGCGAGGAACAGTTAGCGATCGTTCCACAAACAAGTTTCTTCTTTATTCGCCATGCAGAACTTGTGCGTTTGTCTTACGACAATAAATTCGCGACGCTTTTTGTCTGTTTGAGATTTTGAGGTCAACACGATTGGGTCGCTCTCTTTGATTAACGACTAGCGGAATGGACTCCAGTCTGTCTGCCGCTCTTCTTGCCCTTTTTTGGCAGTTCCCGTCTGGCGGCTAATTGCCACGGGTACAGGTGTCTGATGAATCCACATCATGCCACAGATTGTTGATCGCCATCAAACCTTAATAGCAGCCGCACGCCAGCAATGGCTCCCAGCTCCAACTTCATTCCGAGCTCGTTATGGACACCATTATGACAAAGACACAAAATCGGGGAAGCAGCAAAAAGAAATGGGAACTTTGGACTCCAGGGAATAAACCAGGCAATACTTATTGCTTACAGTAATGAAGGTATAACGTTTCTGTAATAAGTTCGTGATATAAATGTATGACCTTCAGGGTTTAGATAGGCATTTGCCTTTTACTATGCCAAATTCGAGTTCTAGCTGCTTTTACCAGAGCCTAACCAGCAAATTATCCAATATATTAAAGTATCTTAGATTCAAATCCCTTGAACATGAGCAATTTCTTACAAATACACCCCAAGAACACCCTCCGAAAGAGGTACCAAATTTGAGCAAAATAAAAACCCATCTCGATTGCATGCAGAGCACGGGGTCGGGGCAATTAGAAGTTTGTTGGCCTGCGAAACTATCAGAGCCAGCAACTTCATAACGAATTGTTGTAATAACAATAATGGCGAGCTGCGAGAGTTATGTTTGCCTTATGGCCAGCACAACAAATCATTTCACATCGCCACATTTCTATTTTCGCTGGGTTCATTAAACCAACTGAGACCCGGAGTGTAACTAAAAGCCGCAGCCAAAGATACAGATACAGATAGAGATAGAGATAGAGATGGAGATAGTGATGGTGTATAGAAATAGAGGGGTTCTCGAGTTGTGGCGACAAGTTTGGCTTCCGTTCTCAGCCCGCTCATTTGTCACCAGCTTACATAACATATTCCCTAGACCCCTCCTCCTAACCCTTCTTTTCGAAAGCCAACGAAGCGCATCCCAAGTGTCATGGCCACGTTTCTATGGCTTTCCCAGCAGCTCCGCTCGATGGCATCTTTCAATTTGTCGCCCGTGTACTCATAATTGTCTGGTAATCTCGGGGCCCTTTCTTTGTGGCCGTCATGTCGGGGGATTCTCGCTACATGAGCTCAGCGAAATGCGGTAACTTTTGTTTATCTCTCGTATTTCGCACACTGCATGTGCTGAGAAGAAAGACCACAGATCAACAGATGTTCAGGTGATCCTGCACGCTATTTTGGCAACACGTACGCAGATCGGAAAATCCGCTATAAGACCGCTGATACGATCTCTTTCCCACAGGGCCACGCCCTCGAGTGGAACATTCTTTCCCAGCTGAATGAGACACACCTCGCCAGCTGGTAACGGAAAGTATTGCCAAAGCGCACTTACTGGGCCTTCAATTAAGGCGTCTACCTGTCCGTTAAGCCGGTTAAGACCGTAATGCACGATGTCTGACCTTTCCGAGCTGGGTCACTGTCACCTCCGGCTCCAAGTCGGCGTTTAGCTGGAAGTTCCACTCCAGCGTGGAGTAAGCACTCCAAAACGTTAATAATTTCAATTTACAATTTATAACAATTTCGGTATACCGAAAAAAGGGTAAATAAACTATTTTAGGGTTTCAATGTTTTCTTATACTTTTAGGTGGTTTCTTTTTGAAGTTCATATTAGTTCATAGGATATTTCTAAAACTATTTTTACTACTATAACTCTATTTACTGATTCATAAGCTCAGCTAACAATATATATTGATATTTGGAGAATACATTATATGCTTATAAGTTCTAATGCTCTAACATAAAATTATTTTCTGCGTAAATCGTTTTTCAAAGAGAAGTTTTTTTCTGTGCAACCATTTGATAGCCACTTACCTAACCGCTGTGGTTGGCTGCCTTTCCGGACTCTTCGGCTTGTTGGTAAACATTTAATGTTCTACTCTGCTCGATTCTCGGGAAGAAAAACATGGTCAGTTCTTTTCGGTTCGGGTTGGTTGGCCCAGTGTCCGATTCCCTGCTGCTCCACCAAAGTAATCAGTCTCCGGAAAGAGGGGAGAGAACGGCAGCCAATAACCCTGCAGGTGCCCAAAGTTCTAACTTCAAATGCCTTTGTAAGAGTGTTTACTTATCAAACCTTCCTAACAGTGCATTACCCACTCCAACATCCAAATTTCAATTAAATGCATTTGGAGTGGAGGCTAAAAGGCGTTTTCCTAGCCGATGGGGAAATAGCTGGCATTCGAGAGGCGGCCCCAAGGAAAGTTGCCTTTGTGCGGGGGCCCTAAACATTTTCCTAGTTGTCATAGTTGAGGTGGAAACTCCCACAGCTAACTGACAACCCTGGCTATTGTAGATGGCATTATGCACGCATATGGCTAAACTTATGATAAATTATGTTGGCTGGTGTTGTTGCGCCGGTGAAAGTGCCAATTGTTTTGTGCGCGAATTCTTGCCAATGAGATTTCCTATTCGCTATTAATTGTGGCATTGTGTCTGCCAGTTTTTCAGTTTTTCAGAGCCCACCCTCGAAGTCCGGAGCCCAGGCAAACGCATCGTCATGGAACCCACGCCCAATATGCTGTAAGCAGTCCCACTGAACTTGCATCTTACTCTTCGCATCTGCATCTGCATCTCACTGACTTCGCATCTGCATCTGTACAAAGCCATTCCATTAACCCACAACCGAGTAACCCGAGTAACCCGCATCTCTAACGCCTCCAGGAAGCAGTTGCTGCTAAAGAACCACCAGGACGCCATTCTCCAGCTCCAGGGACACTCTCCGTCGCCTCCTCTGACTTTTGGTACCGTTTCGATGGCGGATAGCAGGGAACGCATCCGCGGACCCTCCAGGGATGGTCGGGAGTTCCTCACCAGTCCCAGGCAAGTTCTCCGGCGTCTAATGTTACTTTCGGAGGGCAGACAGTACAGGGAGGCTGCTGGCGTGGTGGGCAGATTAGGTCCCTCAGTTTTAAGATCAGTCATCGCCGAACTCCCGCTGGATCTGCTGCTGGAGCACCTGCCCCACAGTGCCTACCTCCTGGAGTCGTTCTTTACCAGGTGAGTTATAGTTCAAGTTAATCCAATCCTATAACTAAATTTAGTGAATAGAATATAAGAGTATAAGGTATTCCAATTTATTTCTCTCCCCTCTCAGACTAACCACCTTGAACACCACTCCAAAGCCCGAAGTACCAAGTGAAACGGTGGCCTGGCAGCTGGTGCGCCTCTTTGCTAATCCCCATGAATCTGGACTTCGGCAAAGATGCGCTCGGCTCCTGCAGGCCTTGGCACAGTACGAACCAGCTCTCCGGCAAACTGTGAGGGAGAGGAGACGCAGCTTCGACAATGCTGTGCAGGGACTCGGAGTCCATGGACTCACCACTGATGCCTCCGGACAGCTTATATCGCTTCATGTGGCCTTGAAAGCAGAATTACAACGCCATGTGGACACCTATAAGATGGCCATTCACAAGCTAGAAGAGCTGAGCATGGTGACGGTCAACCAGGATCCCGCCCACTCCTCTCACCAACGATTGTTAGCCATCAATTACGGGGACATTCAGCAGCGACTGATCGACAATAAGACCCTGCTCACCATGCTGGACAAACCGGCATTGAAGCAGCTGCAAACCCTGGTGGAGAATCTGAGCACGCGGGTGGAGAACGACAAGGAGGTGCTGACCTGTGTGGGTCAGGTGCGCCGCCTGGACTCGCAAGCTCTTGTGGAGAAGCGTCCTGCCGCCGGCCTGCTTATGAACTTCTCCCGCGGCTGCGAGGTGGTGCTCCATATGATGGGTCCAGAGGGAGGTCCTCCGGGGACCTCGCTTTCCATGGGGAAGGCCACACCACCCGGCGCAGCCAGTACGAGCAGCTGCAGCGATGGATACCACTCGGATGACTCCGGCAGCGATGACGGCAGGTAAAAACTCAAATATATTGAACTATTTAAACCTCGGTTCTATCACTTGACCGAGTTCCAATAAGGTGTTACACCCACATTACAATCTCAGCCAAATCAGATCGAGACCGCATCCAACTCTCACTTGGCCACATCCCACACTCTGTCGCTCATCTCCCATTTCTATTTCCATTTCTATTTCTCCGCAGCGAAATGGTGTCGCTCTATCGGAATCTCTACGTCGAGAATCGAGCGGATGCCTTGGAGGCGTTGGACAGTCTTCCCCAGATAAAACATGCGCACAGCCTCAAGGGCAAGATACTCTTCTCCATGATCGTGGTGAGTCTGAAGTACCTAACGACACACACGCTTTGGGTCGGGTTGTAGATTGCCTGTAGAAGATATGTCCGAAACTTCAATAATGGCTTGTTAAAGAGGCCGAACAAATTTCAAGACTAACCTGATCGCGGAGAAATTAATGCCAATTGCGGGTCAGGTAGTCTTTTCACTTTTTTTGGGGAAGTTAAAAAATATTATTCTGGGTGCAGCATTTCTTTTTGGCCAATATGTTATTCGGTATAACATCTATCAGATAACCTTTATTAGGTTGAAAATGGCAAAAACTAATTTAAGATTAAGTCCAGCGGAGAAACTGCTGCCAACTGCAAGGCAGTCAATCATTCACATGTCGGTGGAATGCGAATCTCTACTCCCAAATTTTTACTTTTATAATTATCTCCTCCGTTTTCACTTGTCAAGACAACGTGGAGTTATTTGTGATGAATGGAGTCAATTTATCAGGGGCGTTTATAATCTTTAAAAGTGCCAATTCGCTGTCAATAACTCCTTTTAACTTGAAAGCAGCTATTGATCTTTTCTTGGAGCTATTCAAATTTAAGATGCTCTTGTCAATAGAAAAGTAAAAATCGATTGTTTTTAAAATGGGGCGATCGCGTTTCAATTGCCATTTAGCAGGTCACCGCCAGAATACAAGAATTGTTCGAAAAAGCGTTTATGCTAATTAACTCAAAGAATGCCTATTAATAAGGTGTCATTCTATAAACAAAAGCACTAAGATATTTATTATTATTTTAATGGGCAATTATCGTTAAGAAAGCGTTTCTACTGCTTGAACTGCTTTCATAGAAATTTATCACAGCACAATGACTCTCAAACTGTAAGACCAATTCAGCCAACGAAAATTACTTTCAATTTTCAAGTGCTTGGCCATCAATTACTAACGCCAAAGCCGTGGGCTCTGATGCTTCAGATCCTGTCAGACCGCAAATTGCGATTGCAAAATATCAATTTGACCAGATCAAAATCGCGTTTGAGCATGATTAGGCGTTGGAGCAGCGAAAATGTGAGGGAAAGTGGAGCCCCCAGGGTTCCAAAAAATTACGTAGGCGCGGAGGATCAAACTTGTAGTAATCGTATCACTTTCGATCATAGATAAAAGACACTTTTCCAGGAAAAAATTACAAACACAGATCAGCATATAGAAATAAAAGGCAAGCTTAAATTTGTATACTAGCTAATATTTTCCAGTACTGAAGTCCGAATTCCATAAAGTTCTTGAAGTCTTAAGCCGAAACCAGTTCAAATGAGTTCATTACCAACTTTTTCATATATGGTCAGCTCTCCTTCCGCCTATGCCACGGAATGCGGGAACGAAAGGTACTGGAAGTACGACGCATCCTGAATTGTCCTCTGGACAGCAGCAGCGAGACCACTTTGTCCCTGGACAGATCTGTTCGCCAGCACCTTTTCGAGACTGCCGAGAACTTTCCGCTGGGCGAGATCGAGCGGTCGGTGTTCAACCAGGTGCTCTCCACTTTACACGAGTATCCCTGCCTGGAGTCCTGCCCCCCATTAACCCACTATGTGAGTGCCTGTGTCCGCCTAGCCTGGAGGATGATCAACCAGAAGTCGCCCTACTACCTGGACATGGACTTCAACCTGGGTGAGTTTTAAAGCTCTTATTAATTTATTCACAATCTTAATCTTTAATGTATCCAATTCAGGCTTCCTGAGGCCCGAGAAACATGAACGTCATCCACAGGCGGATCGACGATCGGACCTTATAAAAGCCTTCCTTTGGCCCGCCTTGATGCAGAACAACCAGTGCGCCTTCAAAGCGGTGGTGGCCACCTGAGGATCATCTTAAGTTTACCCCATTTGTACATACAAGCCCTCTCTTATCCAATAAAGATTTACCCCTTAGCTAAGCGTAACTGATGGGACGGAGTTTGATGCACTGACTCCGGATCTTGTTGGTGCACAGTAGTGGATGCTCCGCGTAGAATTCCACTATTTCCGAGGGGGATCCAAAACATCGCTCTTGTGGCTTCTTTTGACCTATGGCATACCGCTGTCTCCTGTCCACCTGCCTCACAAACAGGTGGTAGAACTGATCGGCCGCCCAGATGCTCACTATGTAGCGGATGCACTGGTCGGCTGCCTTGAAAGGTCGAACCAGGCAAGATCCATCCTCTCTTCCATGGAGCATGCGCTCCGCCGTAGGTCGATCCACCGTAAAGTAGTACTGCTCCTTCTCCACGTGCCGCTCTTCTATCTCCGCATAAAAGGCGTCTGAGTCTTCTTAAAAGAGATTCAAATAAAATAATTATTTTATAGGTATAATACAGGAAAAGAGAAAACAGTAACTCATTCTTAAAATATATTCCAACTGCAGGAATATAATGTTGTCCACAGAAATCGATAGTTTAGCCCGCTTTTTTGTTTACATTTCACCAGCGGATAGACATATGACTTTGTTTTGAAACGGCGATATCTGCGAGAACTCACCCTCAATGACGTAATCTTGATGGGGCTGCTGGTGTGGATCGTCATCTGTGCTGGAAACCCGTTCTGCGACGTCACCTTCTTCACTGGCCTGTCTCTGATAGCCGAAACAGCAGCTACAGCAGACAGGTGACCTTAGTTCCGTCAGACTGTCCAGCAGGCGAACCAGAAGATTGTGCAGAACCGTCCAGTAGACACGTGCACACCAACAGCACATGGCGCCAATCAATCGAAGCGTCTTATCCCCTCTTATCCGAAGCAAAATTGGCTGGATTGTTGGAATTGGGAGCGCCGCTCGCGGCGCACATCTTTCGCGATCGAGCTACGCTGAAGACTGAATACCGAGTGACCAGAGCTTGACATGGAACCACAACCAGAACCCTGATCTCAGCACTCATAGCCCGAAACTGAATACTTGCCGAGACAAACCCGGCTCGTCTGGCGCTGCAACTCAATTAAAATGTGTTTAATGCGCGCTTGTGGGGCAGCAAAAATGCCCATATGTAAATAAGATATGGATATGGCTGGTAAACAAAATTCACTATCTGACGGGTGGGGATAAAGTTGGGGCCACGGGAAGAAACTGGATACTCCATGCGCTGGGGAGTGCAGCCAAGTGAAGATCATCACTTGGTTCCCATACAGTAGAACCAAGTTTAGGGTTTTCGGCATTCTGATAAACGAAAAGCAATTTTGATTCGAGACATTTTTGTGCATGAGTTTAATTATATGAACTAAAAACAGAATTAAAATAATAAGAAAGAAAAAGAAACACGTTTATTTTTTTTTCAGATGGGATCCCTTTAATAGTTTATGGATTTCAGCTTACAAAATTGTTTGCTGTGTAAAAATAAGCAGCGACAATTATTAAACGTTAAGCACCCATAAATTTATGTTCCCCTCTGAGGAATTCATTGAGTGTGGCTGAATTTTCTGAGGGGAAGGGGTTCTATATATATCACATATCTTTGGCTCTACATAATCTAGACACAATGGAGTCGAATGGCCAACATATGAGTTCGGAATTTTGCATGTTTGATGGGGGTAACATAATCTCGTTTTGCGAAAATTTAAGTTTCCCAGATTTGAATGCAAAGCAATTGGGGATCATTGCAATCAAATTACGAGCCCTACGAGGTATTACATTCCTCATTTGGACCATATGTGGCGTAGTTATGAGAACAATACT